>NW_028317975.1:5127500-5427500 GCF_062004578.1 Staurois parvus
GGGGAAAGACCTGGCAACCTACCCTGTAAAAATAATTGCTAAGAGAATTCATGGAAGAAGTCACTTATGAGTGACAGTCCATGCAATCGCCAAGGGTCGGATACGACTGAATGGATAGATAGAGAGGGGAAAGATTAAAACTCTTGTAAGTTTTTTTGTTCATGTGTCCCTCACACCTCTTCTGCATCTGCGGCAACCGCCTCATCTTTTCCCCCACCTTGTTCTAGCAGTCAGCAGCAGAGAGGAGGACGAAACTCCTTCTACAGATCCTGCACTTCTCTGTGCAGCTTCGGAGAGGCCCCCCCCCCCCCCCATTGTCTCAGCAGTCAGCAGCAGAGAGGAGGATGGAACTGCTCCTACAGACCCTGCACTTCTGTGTGCAGCCGTGGAGAGGCTCTTCCCTGCTCCTCCCACCCCCGTCTCAGCAGTCCTCAGCACAGAGGAGGACAGAACTCCTCCTACAGATCCTGCACTTCTCTGTGAAGCTGCGGAGAGGCTCATCTCTGCACATCCCCCATCTCAGCAGTCAGCAGCATAGAGGAGGACAAAACTCCTTCTACAGATCCTGCACTTCTCTGTGCAGCTTCAGAGAGGCTCGTCTCTGAACCCCCCCCCCCCCATTGCCTCAGCAGTCAGCAGCAGAGAGGAGGATGGAACTGCTCCTACAGACCCTGCACTTCTGTGTGCAGCCGTGGAGAGCCTCTTCCCTGCTCCTCCCACCCCCGTCTCAGCAGTCCTCAGCACAGAGGAGGACAGAACTCCTCCTACAGATCCTGCACTTCTCTATGCAGCCACAGAGAGGCTCATCTCTGCCCCCCCCGTCTCAGCAGTCAGCAGCAGAGAGGAGGATGGAACTGCTGCTACAGAACCTGCACTTCTCTGTAAAGCCCCGGAGAGGCTCTTTCCTGATCCCCCCGCCTCAGCAGTGTGCAGCACAGAGAAGGACAGAACTCCTTCTACAGATCCTGCACTTCTCTGTGCAGCCGAGGACAGGCTCGTCTCTGCCTCCACCACCCCCCCATCTCATCTTAGCAGTCAGCAGCAGAGAGGAGGATGGCATTCCTCCTTACAGTACCTGTGAAGCCTCATTGCCCCCTTGTCTCTGCCTTCCCTGGTCTCAGCATTCAGTGGACTTTGGCAGCCCTCCTCTAGACCTCCTCCAGACCCTGCACTTTCTGCTTCCCAGCTCCACCCCCAACTTCTTCGCAGCGGCAGCACAAGGAGCGGGGGTGCACTGTGATGGAGGGTGGGGGACTTTTGACTTCCGATGGTGGGTGCCGGCTCTTGTCATCTGATGTAAGGGGGGGGGGGGTAATCTGGATATCTAGTCTAACAGAAACAACTGGCCCTTTAACGGTAGCCATAATTCTGCAGCCCACTTTGAAATTGAGTTTGACATCCCTGTGTTAAGATTAAAAAAAAAAAAACTTCTACATGCAGTTCCCCCCAGCCCCCCATTATAATTTCCTGAGCCCAATCTTATTCCAGCACTGTGCACGAGAACAGAGGCTCTTTCTGCTCTCTTTATTCTCATTGGCTCAGACACAGCAGTCAATCACAGCCAATGATGAGGGAGCAGGGGGCAGGGCCAATGGACACACAGAGCAGAGCTCGCTATATAGCGGCTTGCTATAGAGGCACTCAGTGGGGGGAGGGGCCAGGGGCATCGGCAGGGGGCCAGAGAAGAGGAGCAGGAAAGTATACCATGTTTTTTATTATTAAAAAATAACATTTCATCCTACAATCACTTAATGAGATGAGATTCGTTACTTCACTTGGAGGGCCTCATGTTCAGTCCCCAACAATTCCAGAGGGTGGCACAATATCAGCTCAATCTCGTGATTGAAGTGCACTGTGTCAAGATGGGTTTCCCCTTTAAAATGTAGGAGCTTTGGTGTACATCAAGGCGCAAAGATTTCCTAACCTGCTGTATTTTAAGAAAGTGGGAGTAAAATAAACCCCACCGTTTCCTTCAGTGACAGCAATAATAACCCCCTCCATTGGTGTCAGTAACTGCAATATTAACCATCAGCATTGGTGTCAATCACCATAATAATAACCCCCCGCATTAGTGCCAGTGACCACAATAATAACCCCCAGCACTGGTGTCAGTGGATGCAATATTAACCCTCAGCATTGGTGTCAATCACCATAATAATAACCCCCTGCATTGGTGTCAGTAACTGCAATATAAACCCTCAGCACTGGTGTCAGTGGATGCAATATTAACCCTCAGTATCAGTGTAATTCCCTATAATTATTACCCCCAGCATTGATGCCAGTGACCCCAATCACAACAACCACCACTGGTGTCAGTGGCTGCAATATTAACCCTCAGCATTGGTGTCAATCACCATAATAATAACCCCCCGCATTAGTGCCAGTGACCACAATAATAACCCCCAGCACTGGTGTCAGTGGATGCAATATTAACCCTCAGTATCAGTGTAATTCCCCATAATTATTACCCCCAGCATTGATGCCAGTGAACACAATAATAACAACCAGCATTGTTGCCAGTGACCCCAATCACAGCAACCACCACTGGTGTCAGTGGCTGCAATATTAACCCTCAGCATTGGTGTCAATCACCATAATAATAACCCCTAGAATAGTGCCAGTGACCACAATAATAGCAACCAGCATTGGAGTCAGTGGCTGCAATATTAACCCTCAGCATTGGTGTCAGTGGCTGCAATAATAACCCTCAGCATTGGTGTCAATCACCATAATAATAACCCCAAGCATTAGTGCCAGTGACCACAATAATAACCCCCAGCACTGTTGTCAGTGGATGCAATATTAACCCTCAGTATCAATGTAATTCCCCATAATTATTACCCCCAGCATTGGTGCCAGTGACCACAATAATAGCAACCAGCATTGTTGCCAGTGACCACAATAATAACAACCAGCATTGGTGTCAGTGGCTGCAATATTAACCCTCAGCATTGGTGTCAATCATCATAATAATAACCCCCAGCATTAGTGCCAGTGATCACAATAATAACCCCAACATTAGTGCCAGTGATCACAATAATAACCCCAACATTAGTGCCAGTGACCACAATAATAACCCCAACATTAGTGCCAGTGATCACAATAATAACCCCAACATTAGTGCCAGTGATCACAATAATAACCCCAACATTAGTGCCAGTGACCACAATAATAACCCCAACATTAGTGCCAGTGATCACAATAATAACCCCAACATTAGTGCCAGTGACCACAATAATAACCCCAACATTAGTGCCAGTGACCACAATAATAACCCCAACATTAGTGCCAGTGACCACAATAATAACCCCAACATTAGTGCCAGTGACCACAATAATAACCCCAACATTAGTGCCAGTGACCACAATAATAACCCCAACATTAGTGCCAGTGATCACAATAATAACCCCCAGCACTGATGTCAGTGGATGCAATATTAACCCTCAGTATCGGTGTAATTCTCCATAATTATAACCCCCAGCATTGGTGCCAGTGACCACAATAATAACACCCAGCATTGGTGCCAGCGAGCACAATAATAACCCCCAGTATTGGTGCCAGTGACCACAATAATAACACCCAGCATTGGTGTTACTGACCACAGTAATAACCCTGATATCTGTTGTCAATAGCATTGCCATTTTAAACCTTCTTTATAGCTGGTCAATGGCAATGCTGTTCCCTCCCTTGCATTGATGGTCAATAATGGTGCTGTTAACCCCTTCCCCCTGTAGTAATGGTCAGTAGCAGTGCTGTCTATAATCTAATAATGTATGAGTGGAATAACTGGCCAAAAGTGACCTTAGTGAGCTTTGGACAATTTATTGTGAGATTCTTGGAGAAAAAGGACTGAATAAAGTGTTGTGGAATGTTGACTTTATATAACTGCAGAGATAAATAAAATATTAATAAAAATCACTGGACTCCCTCCTGAATGTATTGGACCTCTGTATGTAAAATATTAGAGGTTGGGTGGGGATCTTTAAATCACAATTGAAGTCTCACACATTTATGTCCTGTGCTCCACATATAACGTGTGACATTTTTAAACCTACTACAGGACAATTTTCTGACTGATCTCTGCTTGATAATTCCCTTTTTTTTTGTATTAACAATTTTTATTGTTTTTTATGTAAATATACAAACAGTATGTTTGAAAAAAAAAAATAACAGAAAGGTACATCGATGGTAAAACTGCATAGGTTCAGGACATGCAATGTCATAAAATAACAGTGTAGAGGTTATTAGGACCTTACATTTTGGGCCGGTGAAGAAGGAATGAAGGTATCCCATGGGTGCCAAACTGCCTCAAACACAGCAATCGAACAACTATGCAGGGCGGTCAAATACTCCATCTGTCTTACATCAGCAATAATTTTGTACAAGATCGGCATTGAAGGGGGAGTAGAAAATAGCCAACACATAGGAATGCTCCTCCTAGCCATGGTCAGGACATGTACAGAAAGTTTCCTGGATGATTTAGAATGGTAGACAGTAAAAGATTTAGTGGTTCAAATGGGAGAGAGGTAAATCCCCTTATTTACTTTTATTCTTTCACTGAAAATACATTCTTTTGCCTTCTGACTCCAGGCTCTCTGCTAGCATGTAAGCAGATGCAGGTTGACCTCCATAGACAGGTGGCGCAGGGAGAGTGGAGGACAGGAGGTGCACCCATTCCTCTTAGGTCTCCATATGTGTCATCGTTTGGGCTGCTGTCCAATTGGACGCTGCCACCCGGATAACCTCTGTGGCCATCTTTAGTGAGGGTAGAGCTTCCTAAAAGCCCTGGCTCACTGCAGCTGGCTCAAATTCTGTATGTGACTAGGTCCGGGCCGGAAATCAGCTTGTCAGAGAGTGTGCTCAGTGGAGGGAGAGGTTACAGAGGAGAAGAGGCAGCATGGAGATTGTTGCCAGAGCTCCTTAGTTAACTTCTCTGCTACTTGTGATTCCTGCATTTGCCTTCCATCCACTCCCTACGCCGGGGGCTGCCAACCTCTGTGCATCACGCTCCCTCTCTCTCTTTGCAAGTCCCGTATACTGCTGCAAGTGTTGCCACTTGTCCTCTACATTGGAAAGACTCTGTTACTGTATCTGGAAGGGTTTGACAATAGACTTTGCATCTGGTGCCTTCCCTCTGCATCTGGCTGCCATCTGATGCTCTCCTTCTGCATGCCTTCCGGATGCCTTCCCTCTGTGTGCCCACCACCTTGGTCTTCCCCCACCCCACAACCTACAGGCACCCCTCAGCACAAATGTCCTCACACAGATTTGTATACCATGAGGCATATACTATCCATAGATCTCCAGGATCCCCGAATTCAGAGTATTCAATATAGTGATGATGGCTTCCAGATCCCGAGTCGATTTGCCTACCCGATAATGATTTTTAAGACCTATTTTATAACCCTCCCATGCTACTATCCTAAATTCTGTATATCTCAAAACATTTTAACGTATAAATTGATACTACTGTATCCTAAAACTGTAAAACATTTCATACAGTTTTTTTCAAAACTCCCCAGAAGTCTCCATGTCTAAAGCACTATCAGTACTAGCAGTATCGTTATGGTGGCCTTCAGCTCCCAGGTCAATTTGTCTACCCCATGGATCTCACACTGCTTTGTAAGACCTGTAAGGCCAACATGATACTCTTAGGTCTCAAATTTATTTTAGTGTATAAATGGAAGTTACTAAAATTAACTAAACATAACACATTTGACAGTGTTTTTCCAGAGCTCCGCAGGACCCTCATGCCCACTTGATATAGTTTTGGTGGCGGGTCAGTGATGGTCTGGGGAGGCATATCCATGAAGGGATGCACAGACCTCTACAGGCTAGACAATGGCACCCTGACTGCCAGTAGGTATCAGGATGAAATCCTTTAAACCATTGTCAGATCCTACACTGATACAGTGGGTCCTGGGTTCCTCCTGGTGCACGACAATGCCCGGCGTCATGTGGCAAGAGTATGCAGGCAGTTCCTGGAAGATGAAGGAATTGATACCATTGAATGGCCACCACGCTCGCCTGACTTCAATTCAATAGGACCTCAGACTGTCCAGGAGCTCAGTGATGCCCTGGTCCAGATCTGGGAGGAAATACAGTTGTCAGGCATACATACAAGCACGTGGGGCCATCCAAACTACTGAGTACCATTTTGAGTTGCTGCAATGAAATTTCAGCAAAATGGGCTAGCCTGCTGCATAATTTTTTTCACTTTGATTTTCGGGGTGTATAACGGAACCGGACCCCGGCGGCACTTGGGTACTTCTGTTATAATACTGCTCCCCCTTCCGAACACCATCCACGGACATCACCGCTGGCCATACGAAACTAGACAAGACCAGTCTTGAAATAAATCAGTAAATAAACTACTTTATTTTAAACACAGATACAAGATATATACATTCAGGGAACAATTCTCCCCTCCCTGCATAATGCACCCCTAACAGGCACAGGGTGACTTACACATAAGAGGGATATGGGGAGCTGAGACAGGGGTCTCCCCACCCCTCCAAAGTGAGTTGTGTTCCATGGGCCCCCCACCCAAAGTGACTCCCGTTACATATCTCCCCTTTCGGCAGGAGACTAACACAGGAGTAAACTCCAGACGGGGGGAATCTGAAGTTAGTCTGTACTTCCAGTCCCCCAATGCCAGCACCCACACAGTACCCCAAGCAAATTGTCCCACACAAAGCAGTACTCACCCAGCCAACCTCTGCCTCTCTTGGAGAACATACCCGCCACTGGGGAGACGCATGGACTGGTCCTTCTCCTTGAAGTCCTCTCAGCCACTGGAGAGAAGACATGGTGGCTGGCCTGACTCCATCATGCTGTTGGGGATTTGGGCCGACTGCCCAGCATCCCTGGGGTATCCAGGTGGTGACTGTAGTCTCATCCACATTGACTTGATGGACATCCCACAGTGTTCGCAAAGTAAGGCTGCCATCCTCCTGTCCCAATGCCAGACCCTTTTCTGGGATTGTGTCAGTTGAGACCGAAGTCCCATCCACGGACATCAGCTGAAGCTGCCATTGTGAGGTGCCGATTACATCCGCTTCCTGTAGCTTCTGCGCTGCTGATTGTTGTGGGCAAAGGTCAACAACGCCATACCCTGATGCCAGCTCTTCTGATGGAGGCTTGCCGGCTGGTTCATCCTCAGCAGAAAAGTCAATCAAATCCCCAGTCTCTGGAACTGGTGTCTGGGGATAGGGGTTCACCATCTCCTGTCCATGGAACCCAGAAGATGTTACCAGTGCTGGCCAGAGTTCAGTAATGTTTGGCCCTGTTGCCAGCTCTTCTGCTGGAGGCTCACCAGGTTGTTTTTCCTCAGCAGAGAAGTCTATCAAATCCCCAGTCTCTGGAATTTCCACTGCCGATTTTTGGGCATGTTGCTGAACATGTTTTTAGCAGTTGCCTGTATGCCCTTTCCAGATGCTGTTCTTTCAACAGCAGGTATCCCAGATCTGGTTCAAGCTGTGAGACCCCTGTGAGACGGAACATAGCCTCTCTGTCTTCTCGCAAGTGCTCAAGGGTAGGTTCTCCTTCATCGCCAAACACAAAAAGATCTGTAAGGCTCTCCCACAGCAATCCAGGGCCACCAAAGTCATATCCCTCCGGAGAGCATTCTGTTGTCACCCCTAAATATTTCTGCTCTGCGTACCATTGCAGAGCCCGATATCGGTTTTCCAGCTCTATCTCATGCTGGACCAGCCTGTCCAACTCAGTCACCCATTGCTCCTGGGGTCGCTCTCCCAGGAATGGCATCCGTAACTTCCGATGGTCTCTGCCCCGTTCCCCTGGGGTTGGATAGCACTTGCCCTTGTACATACCAGCAACCTGAAGTGTTCCACTCCAAAGCACCACCCGATTCCGCTGCCTGAGCTCTAGGTACTGATCCGCAGACACAGTCCTGAGGTATGTTGCAAGAACGATCCGCAGCAGCCCCAGGAACTCTGATGCCAGGTCCATATCTCCACTGGGGTGACCAATGTCTTCATTCCTGATCTTGAATCCCGGTGGTGGTTTGGACTTGTTCACAGCTTGGAAGCAAAATCCCACCGCTTGCCACCAATGTAAGGAACCGGACCCCGACTGCACTTGGGTACTTACATTATAATACCGCTTCCCCATCCGAACACCGTCCACGGACACCACCGCTGGCCATACGAGACTAGAAAAGACCAGTCTTGAAATAAATCAGGAAATAAACTACTTTATTTTAACACAGATATAAGATATATACATTCAGGGAACAATTCCCCCTCCCTGCAAAATGACACATTACTGAGTGCATATCAGTATAGATATCCAGAGTGAAATTTTTCCACATTGAGATCTGATGTGTTTTCAAAGTGTTCCTTTACTTTTTTTTGAGCAGTATATAAAACATTAGATACTGTTTTTCCGGAACTCCCTAGAACCCCCATGTCTAAAGCACTCAGTATCATTATGGTGGCTTCCAGCTCTCAGGTCAATTTGTCTACTTCATGCATCCCAGACCGATAAGACCAACATGATACTCTCTTAGCTATGTCTCAAATTTATTTTAGTGTAGAAATGAAAGCTACTAAAATTAACTAAAGACATCTCCTTTTTTTTTTTGGAGCTCTGCAGGACCCTATGCCCACTTGGTATAGTTAACTTGACCTCCAGCTTCTAGGTCAGTTTGCCTATATCATACATCCCAATATGCTTTATAAGATCTATAAGGCCAACGTGATGTTCCCTTAGTTATGGTTCAAATTTATTTACGTGTATAAATGGAAGCTACTAAATTAAATAAACATAAATAAATGAAAATATAATAATATATTAATATAATAAATTAAATAAACATATATATCTGCCAATCCCTTCATTGGCTCCCCATTGCCCAACGCATCAAATTCAAACTGCTAACTCTGACCTACAAAGCCATTCACAATGCCGCCCCAAACTACATAACTGACCTGATACCCAAATATTACCCTACCCGTGCCCTCCGCTCCTCACAGGACCTCCTACTCTCTAGCTCCCTGGTCTCCTCCTCCCACGCCCGATTGCAGGACTTCTCCAGAACTTCCCCCATCCTCTGGAACTCCCTACCCCAATCCATCAGACTGTTACCTTCCCTCCTCACCTTCAGGCGCACCCTGAAAACCCTCCTCTTCAGGGAAGCCTACCCCAACCTCACCTAACACCCGACCTCACCTAACAACTAACCTCCTCCACTCCTCCCACCACTCCATCCCCCACAGCCATCTCCTCCTGTACCACCTTCCCCTCCCTCCTAGATTGTAAGCTCGAAAGAGCAGGGCCCTCGAACCCCTCGTGTATTGTATTGTTACTGTCTCATCTCATGTTCTGTCCCCCACTATAATGTACAGTGCTGAGCAAATCCATTGCCGCTATATAAATACTGTATAATAATAATAATAATAATAAATATGAAACATTAGATACTGTTTTTCTGGAACTCCCTAGAACCCCCATGTCTAAAGCACTTAGTATCATTATGGTGGCTTCCAGCTCTCGGGCCAATTTGTCTACTTCATGCATCCCAGACCTGTAAGACCAACATGATACTCTCTTAGCTATGTCTCAGATGTATTTTATTGCAGGGCTTACAATTTTGAGTCTAGACCTACTAACCAGGCACAAACCTTACTCTCCACCAGTTGCCCCACCCACCCTTGCCCAGGTCTGCCTCCAACCCCACTCCCGTCCCGTCCCCCAACCACGCCCCCAGCCCTGCCCCCTGGCTAGTAGGGCCCGGGGTCAGTAGGGGGCTCCATAAGATGCCCCTGGTATTAATACCTCTTTAATTCCTCTTCCCGAGTAGCACATACTTAGCTCCCCTTCACGAAAAATGAAAAGTTGAACCAGAGGCGTCCCTAGGGTTGGTGTCACCCGGTGCGGTAACACTTGGTGACACCCCCTCCGCCGATCCCCACAGAATGGATCGGATCTGCGGATTGAGCATAATGGATCGGACTCCGATCCGTTATGCTCAATCCGCAAGTCCCATCCATCCTGCGGGGATCGTCGGCTTTCTTTACAACTTACCTTTTTGTGGAGTGGGTCTGGTGTCACCCCATGCAGTCGGTGTCACCCGGTGCGGACCGCACCCCCTGCACCTTCCTCGGGAAGCCACTGAGTTGAACTAACTCTTAACGTCCTGGGCACCCCTCTGTTTTTAGCAGGCATGATGCTCCAGGCCAGGGGCGGACTGACCATTTGGAAACTTGGGCACTGTAGGGGGTCCCATGAGATGCCCCTGGTACCTTTTTCATAGGCTTTTTTGAGTTTGGGCAAGGACACAGGGGCCCCATGATCCCCTATTGCCCGGGGGCCCCATGAGTTGTCAGTCCGCCCCTGCAGGGGCCCCATGATCCCCTACTGCCCGGGCGCCCCATGAGTTGTCAGTCCGTCCCTGGTTGGCCTCCAGCTCTCTTGCCTATCTAATGCATTCCACAATGCTTTTTAAGACCTGTAAAGGCCAACCTGATACTCTCTCAATTACGTCTCAAAACTCTTTTACAGTATAAAAGAAAGCTGTTAAATTTATGAAAATGTAAAGCTTTGTGATACTTCATTTCCATATTAAGACTTTCGATTATACAAACTCCCTGAAATTTTAAACTCAGATTTCCACATTGAGTATTTTAAATAACATTTTGTGTGAGAACAAGTGTGTTGATTGCTTCTGCGCCCCCAAATCTGACATTTAGAGGCCGGGGAGATGATTTGCTACTATGTCGTGTATTTTCCCATCAAAGGATTTCTCCGCTTTTTCCTTTTGTTGCAGAAACCTGTTTCTGTATACTGTCCACACATCTGCCAGAGCTGCATTTTAATTAACCTTTACATAGTAATTATGCAGTTGGTGAGAGTCCAGAGGAAGAATCTCAAATTACTTTATTTTAATCATTTTGTACAGATGTTCAGAAGCGGAATAATCAATAGCCACTCGGCAGTAGCTGCGGGCTGAGGCTTCAACAAACAGAACATTTTGAAGTGAGTTTGAAGTTTGACGTGAGGTCTGAAATTTCGGGAGAAAAATGGATTGGCAATAATAACTCATTTGGCTTTTTGTTCTTTTAACCACTTCCAGTCCGGACACTTTCACCCCTTCCAGTCCGGACACTTTCACCCCCCTTCCAGTCCGGACACTTTCCCCCCCTTCCAGTCCGGACACTTTCACCCCCCTTCCAGTCCGGACACTTTCACCCCCTTCCAGTCCGGACACTTTCCTCCCCTTCCAGTCCGGACACTTTCACCCCCCTTCCAGTCCGGACACTTTCACCCCCTTCCAGTCCGGACACTTTCCCCCCCCCTTCCTGTCCGGACACTTTCACCCCCTTCCAGTCCGGACACTTTCACCCCCTTCCAGTCCGGACACTTTCCTCCCCTTCCAGTCCAGACACTTTCACCTCCTTCCAGTCCAGACACATTCACCCCCTTCCAGTCCGGACACTTTCACCCCCTTCCAGTCCGGACACTTTCACCCCCTTCCAGTCCAGACACTTTTACCTTATTCCAGTCCGGACACTTTCACCCCCTTCCAGTCCGGACACTTTCCCCCCCTTCCAGTCCGGACACTTTCACCCCCTTCCAGTCCGGACACTTTCACCCCCTTCCAGTCCAGACACTTTCACCTCCTTCCAGTCCGGACACTTTCACCCCCTTCCTGTCCAGACACTTTCCCCCCCCTTCCAGTCTGGACACTTTCCCCCCCCATCCTGTCCGGACACTTTCACCTCCTTCCAGTCCGGACACTTTCACCCCCTTCCAGTCCGGACACTTTCACCCCCTTCCAGTCCGGACACTTTCACCCCCTTCCAGTCCGGACACTTTCCTCCCCTTCCAGTCCAGACACTTTCACCTCCTTCCAGTCCAGACACTTTCACCCCCTTCCAGTCCGGACACTTTCACCCCCTTCCAGTCCGGACACTTTCACCCCCTTCCAGTCCAGACACTTTTACCTTATTCCAGTCCGGACACTTTCCCCCCCTTCCAGTCCGGACACTTTCACCCCCTTCCAGTCCGGACACTTTCACCCCCTTCCAGTCCAGACACTTTCACCTCCTTCCAGTCCGGACACTTTCACCCCCTTCCTGTCCAGACACTTTCCCCCCCCTTCCAGTCAGGACACTTTCCCCCCCATCCTGTCCGGACACTTTCACCTCCTTCCAGTCCGGACACTTTCACCCCCTTCCAGTCCGGACACTTTCACCCCCTTCCAGTCCGGACACTTTCCCCCCCTTCCAGTCCGGACACTTTCACCCCCTTCCAGTCCGGACACTTTCACCCCCTTCCAGTCCGGACACTTTCACCCCTTTCCAGTCCGGACACTTTCCCCTCCTTCCAGTCCGGACACTTTCACCCCCTTCCTGTCCGGGCCAATTTTCAGCTCTGTCGCACTTTGCATGACAATTGCGCAATCATGCAACACTGTACCCATGTGAATGTCTTAGCATTTTTTTGAGACAGAGAAAACTTTATTTTCATGGTAATTATTCACCACTGGGATTTTTTTTTTCTATATAAATGAAATAAAGTCCAACAATTTAGAAAAAAAGTGTTTTTCTTATAACATTTTGCAAATAGATAATTTTTCTTTATAAATCTTGGCCAACATTTATTCAGTTATCTTTTTAGTAAAAAAAAATAACATAAATTAGTTTATAACCAAAAATTATAATTTTTTACAATTTGTTTTTTTTATTTATTTTTTATTTTTTTATATTATTATTTATGGGTTTTTTTTTTTAAAACATACTGTCACCCTAGTAGTAGTATCACCATGGTGACACTGTACTACTTGTGGGGGGTGATGAAGATTTTTTTTCTTTTTTTTTACACTGATTGCTTTTACATCCATAAAGGCTGTAAGAGGAATCATTTCTCCTTCTCTCTGGCTGCATTCTTGCTGTGAGAGCTGTGATTGGTCACAGCTTGTCACATGGTACAAGGCTGTTGTGAATGGCCCTGTACTATGTGATCTCGGTGATCATTCACAGATTTCACACGTAGTAAGCAATGATGTCACAAGTGGCATCTTGCTTACTACTCTGCATGTGATCACTGATTGGCCAATCAATGATCACATGATTGGGACCTCACACAGAGGTCCCGTACAGCGATCAGTGTTCCTCTGTGTCCGGAGGACACAGTGGGCACCGGATCGCGGTGCCACACGCTCCTAGGGAGTGCGCACAATCCAAAATGGCGGGCGCTGTTTATGAACTGCCACTGCCCGGCTGTTTATATACAGCGGCCGGACGGGAAATGGTTAAACCATAGATAGAACAACAGATTCACTTTAAACCCAAAAGCAAACATTTAATATAGTGCAGGTTACCAATTCTTAGATGTGATGTCTGCTTTAGTTTTCATTTTAGGCTTTCTTTCTTTTCTTTTAATGTGGCGGTCCAGTCAGCAAGTCTGTTGTTTTTCAAAAGAACAAGCTCTCTTTCAGATGTCTCTGTTTACAGAGATGAGACAAATCATTTACCGCTGACAGGGGTGCTTACAATGATTGGCTTTTAATTGTTTTATGTAAAACATTTATCCCAAAAGGAAATAAAAATAGTTTGCTGTAACTGATTATAAAGCGTGAGCTGGTGTTTGGCTTCAGTTTGTTAGTGTATCTAAATCTGCTAGTCCATCTAACACTCTTCTCGTCCCAGACTGTTGATGCTGCTGTCCAAAGGTGCCTCCTGTGCTCCTTCATACAGAGTGGGGGCACTCTAATATAGGAGGTGTGTTATTGGACAGATCACCAGGTGAAAACAGAGGGGAAAAAAAGCCTAAAAAAAGAAACTAGTGCAGCCACCACATCTAATGATTGATAAGCTGCAATATATTACATTTTTGGCTTTGGGATTAATACCTCTTTAATTCCTCTTCCCGAGTAGCACATACCTAGCTCCCCTTCACAAAAAATGAAAAGTTGAACCGGAGGCGTCCCTAGGGTTGGTGTCACCCAGGCGGTAACACTTGGTGACACCCCCTCCGCCGATCCCCGCAGAATGGATCGGATCTGCGGATTGAGCATAATGGATCGGACTCCAATCCATTATGCTCGATCCGCAAGTCCCATCCATCCTGCGGGGATCGTCAGCTTTCTTTACAACTGACCTTTTTGTGGTCAGTCCGGTGTCACCCCGTGCGGTCGGTGTCACCCAGTGTGGACCGCACCCCCTGCACCTTTCTCGGGAAGCCAATGAGTTGAACTAACTCTTAACGTCCCTCTGTATTTAGCAGGCATGATGCTCCAGGCAAGGGGCGGACTGACCATTTGGAAACTCAGGCACTGCCCGAGGGCCCGGGGTCAATAGGGGGCCCCATGAGATGCCCCTGGTACCTTTTTCATAGGCTTTTTTGAGTTTGGGCAAGGACACAGGGGCCCCATGATCCCCTATTGCCCGGGGGCCCCATGAGTTGTCAGTCCGCCCCTGCTCCAGGCTGCCAATTTAGTGGTCCATACACCGCACAGTGCAACCCCGGAGTGAGTATCCATCACAATGCTTCAGATGGCAAACACGCAGTGGTCAGCATGATCCCATGACAGCGCTGACAAATGAAACATATCAACGTAGAAAAATGGACGCAGAAAACCAGAAGTCCATTGCGTTTGCCCCTTTTTTTTTTTTTTTTAATTTTTACTTATTTTGTTAACTTTTTTAGAGCTATGTTTGTCCCAAGCATGTTTGAATCCACCTACTGTTGACTGAGTCACTACCTCTGTTGGAAGTCTGTTCCAAGAATCAACTGCCCTTCAGTAAAATACTTTCTAGGAATATTTTGGAACATTTGAGGTCATGCCCCCGTGTTCCTGATCTTGGCTTCATATTGTAGATATTGCCCTCCTGAACCTTATCCACCCCCTGGATGTATTTAAAGGTTTCCATTGTGTCTCCCCTTTCCCTTCCTTCATCCAGACTGGACATATTAGATTCCTGAAGCCTCTCCTGATATGTTTTGTCCCTCAGACTTTTCTTTTTTCAACATTTTTTTTGCCCGTCTCTGGTCTATATTATTAATCTCTTTTTGTAAGTGTGGTCTCCAAAACAGGACACAGTATTTTTTTCAAGAAGTATAATTAAGATCTATATAGAGGAATCAGAACCTCCTTCCTCCTGTCGGTGACCCCTCTAGTGATAGAAAGATCTATATAGAGGGATCGGGACCTCCTTACTCCTGCTGGTGACCCCCTTAGTGATATAAAGATCTATACAGAGGAATCAGGACCTCCTTCCTCCTGTCGGTGACCCCTCTAGTGATAGAAAGATCTATATAGAGGGATCGGGACCTCCTTACTCCTGCTGGTGACCCCCCTAGTGATATAAAGATCTATATAGGGGAATCAGGACCTCCTTCCTCCTGTCGGTGACCCCTCTAGTGATATAAAGATCTATATAGAGGAATCAGGACCTCCTTCCTCCTGCCGGTGACCCCTCTAGTGATATAAAGATCTATATAGAGGAATCAGGACCTCCTTACTCCTGTCGGTGACCCCTCTAGTGATATAAAGATCTATGTAGAGGGATCAGGACCTCCATCCTCCTGTCGGTGACCCCTCTAGTGATATAAAGATCTATGTAGAGGGATCAGGACCTCCTTCCTCCTGCAAGGGATCCCTCTAGTGATATAAAGATCTATATAGAGGAATCAGGACCTCCTTCCTCCTGCCGGTGACCCCTCTAGTGACATAAAGATCTATATAGAGGAATCAGGACCTCCTTCCTCCTGCCGGTGACCCCTCTAGTAACATAAAGATCTATATAGAGGAATCAGGACCTCCTTCCTCCTGCCGGTGACCCCTCTAGTGACATAAAGATCTATATAGAGGAATCAGGACCTCCTTCCTCCTGCCGGTGACCCCTCTAGTGACATAAAGATTTATATAGAGGAATCAGGACCTCCTTCCTCCTGCCGGTGACCCCTCTAGTAACATAAAGATCTATATAGAGGAATCAGGACCTCCTTCCTCCTGCTTGTCATCCCTCTAGTGATATAAAGATTGGGGATTTAGGGAAAAAGACCTACAGTGCATTCATGAATTGTTTAAATTCATTTTTTATCATTAATCTACACTCAGTGCCCCATAATGACAAAGTGGAAACAGAATTTTAGAAATGTCCGTGAATGTATGAAAAAGGAAAAACTGAAATATCACATCGGCATAAGTATTCAGACCCTTTACAACAACACTTGAAATTTAGCTCAGGTACCTCCCACTTCTCTTGATCGTTGCTGAGATGTTTCTACACCATGATTGGAGGCCACCTGTAGTAAATTAAATAGATTGCATATGATTTGGAGCGCACCTCTCTATAAAAGGCCCCATTTCTGCTGAACAGAAAGGGTTCCCAAGAGTACAGTGGCCTCCATAAATCTCAAATAGAAGAGGTTTGGCACTACCAGGACTCTTCCAAGAGCTTTTCACCTGGCCAAACTGAGCAACTGGGGAGAAGGGCCTTAGTAAGAGAGGTAACTAAGAACCAGGGGTGGACTGACCATTTGGAAACTCAGGCACTGCCCGAGGGCCGGGGTCAGTAGGGGGCCCCATGAGATGCCCCTGGTACCTTTTTCATAGGCTTTTTTGAGTTTGGGCAAGGACACAGGGGCCCCATGATCCCCTATTGCCCGGGGGCCCCATGAGTTGTCAGTCCGCCCCTGCTAAGAACCTGATGGTCACTCTGACTGAGCTCCAGAGAACCTGTGTTGAGCTCACGGGTGGACTGACAACTCATGGGGCCCCTGTGTCCTTGCCCAAACTCAAAAAACATACCAGAGGCATCTCATGGGGCCCCCTACTGACCCCGGGCCCTCGGGCAGTGCCCGAGTTTACAAATGGTCAGTCTGCCACTGGTTGAGATGGGACAAAGTTCCAGAAGGATAATCATCACTGCAGCCGACCTGGGCTTTATGGCAGAGTAACTAGACAGAAGCCTCTCCTCAGTGTAAAACACATGAAAGCCCACTTGGAGTTTGCAAAAAAGAACCTGAAGGGCTCTAAGACTGTGAGGAACATGATTCTCTGGTCTGATGAAATGAAGATTAAACTGGAGAGAAAAGCATTTTATGGAATTGTCGGGGGGGGGGGGGGGGGCACTGTGATCTCTATGAGAGGTAATAAATACCTGGAAGAGTTACACTGACACATTAGTGAGTATTCTGCACTTACCATGCTCAGCTCCAGGACTTCTCCAGAGCCTCCCCCATCCTCTGGAACTCTCTACCCCAATCTATCAGACTATAGCCTACTCTGCCCACTTTTAGGCGATCTCTGAAAACCCATCTCTTCAGGGAAGCCTATCCTGCCTTCAGCTAATAACCGAATCTTCTATTCCTCCTACTATTCCATCCCCCACAGTTACTACCTTTTGTACCACTAGCCCCTCCCTCTTAGATTGTAAGCTCCAAGGAGCAGGGCCCTCCTATCCCTCTTGTATTGAACTGTATTGTTGCTGTACTGTCTCCCGTTATATTGTACAGCGCTGAGCAAACTGTTGGCGCGATATAAATCCTGTATAATAATAATAATAATATATCTGATGGTAGGTCCACTTTAATGCAGTTCCAATACACTATCCTCATGGCAAATCACATTATTCTTTTCCTGATTTTTACAAAAGACTAAAAAACAACCAATTCTACTTCCTGTCATTGTGAAACATCTCTACGGTAAAGTGAGCGACAAAACAGATCGATGGCAATGTGGATGTGTTTGTTCTTTGTCTGGTCGGTGCGCGCTACAACTCAGCGCATGCCATGCAGTTAGGTTTTCCCTCTTTTGGGTGGGAGATAAATTGTTTAGTGCCAACTAAATTGTCAGCTAGCAGTAAATTGCTGTGTTTTCACCTGAATGGCAAAAGACGGGTCAGCAAAAAGACAAAAGTGACTTTTCTGGAGAGAGATTAACCGCTAAGGGCCCATTGATTTCTTTCTGGGGTGTTAATGTGTACGTGAATTAACCACCTGTCGTTCAGGGATGTTTTTTAATTTTTCACATACAGTTGCAAGAAAACGTATGTGAACCCCTTGGGATTATGTGGAGTTTTGCATGATTTGGGCATAAAATGTGCTCTGAACGCCATCTAAGTCACAACAATAGAAGAACACAGTCTGCTGAACATAATACTACACAAACATTAGATGTTGCCATGGTTTAATTGCACATAACATGTAAACATTCACAGTGCAGGGAGGAAAAAGTGTGTGAGGCCCTAGCTTAATGACTTCTCCCAGAGCTAATTGGAGCCAGGAGTGAGCCAACCTTGACTCCAATCAGTGTGGTGATATTGGATGTGTTGCCGACAGCTGTCCTTCCCCTAAAAAACACACACCTGTTTTGGGTTTACTGGTTTCAAGAAGCACTGTCTGATGTGAACCATGCCTCGTAGAAAAGAGCTCTCAGAAGACCTACGATCAAGAATTGTTGACTTGCATGAAGCTGGAAAGGGTTACAAAAGTATCTCCAAAAGCCTTGATGTTCATGTGTCCATGGTATGACAGACTGTCTACAAATGGAGAAAGTTTAGCACTGTTGCTACTCTCCCTAGGTGTGGTCGTCCTGTAAAAATGACTGCAAAAGCACAGCGCAGAATGCTGCATGAGGTAAAGAAGAATCCCAGGGTGTCAGCTAAAGACCTACAAAAATCTCTGGCACATGCTAACATTTTTGTTGACACATCTACAATAAGGAAAACATTAAACAAGAATGGAGTACATGGGAGGACACCACAGAGGAAGCCATTGCTGTCCAAAAAGAATATTACAGCACATTTGAAGTTTGCAAAAGAGCACCTGGATGTTCCACAGCACTACTGGCAAAATATACTGTGGACAGATGAAACCAAGATTGAGTTGTTTGGGAAGAACACACAACACTATGTGTGGAGAAAAAAAGGCACAGCACACCAACATCAAAACCTCATCCCCACTGTGAAACATGGCGGAGGGAGCATCATGGTTTGGGGCTGCTTTGCTGCCTCAGGGCCTGGACGGATTGTTGTCATTGATGGGAAAATGAATTCCAGAGTTTATCAAAACATTTTGCAGGAAAACGTACAACCATCTGTCCGCCAACTGAAGCTCCGCAGAGGATGGGTGATGCAACAGGACAATGACCCAAAGCATACAAGTCATTCAACAAAACAATGGCTGCAACAGCACAGAATACGCCTTCTGGAGTGGCCCAGTCAGAGTCCTGACCTCAACCCGATTGAAATGCTGTGGCATGACCTTAAGAGAGCGATTCACACCAGACATCCCAAGAATATTGCTACACTGAAACAGTTTTGTAAAGAGGAGTGGTCCAAAATGACTCCAGATCATTGTGCAGGTCTGATCTGCAACTACAGGAAACGTTTGGTTGAGGTTATTGCTGCCAAAGGAGGGTCAAGCAGTTATTAAGTCCAAAGGTTCACATACTTTTTCCTCCCTGCACTGTGAATGTTTACATGTTATGTGCAATTAAACCATGGCAACATCTAATGTTTGTGTAGTATTATGTTCAGCAGACTGTGTTCTTCTATTGTTGTGACTTAGATGACGTTCAGAGCACATTTTATGCCCAATTCATGCAAAACTCCACGTAATCCCAAGGGGTTCACATACTTTTTCTTGCAGCTGTACATTTTAAAACAGTGCTAGATCCAGCCTATATGATCTGGGGGTGCAGTAAAAAATATCAAGGGGCACAATATCAACACTGTGTGTGAGTCCCTGACAATCTGCCACATATCATCATGACCTGGGAAACACTATTATATGCCAGACTGTCATTAGCTTAGGGTGATTAATCAGGAGATGTGCCCATTATATCAGGTGTCCCTGTAAGAGTTCCCCTTTACATTGAGTACTCATCAGTGCCCTCCTTTACATCAGGGTCCCCACTAGAGAGTCCTCTTACATCAGGGTCCCCAACTGAGTGCCCCCTTACATATGACCAATTACCCATCAGTGTGTTCCCTTACATCAAGTGTCCAAATCAGAGTGCCTCTTTACATCAGGCATCCCAATCACAGTGCCCACTTACATGGATTTTCCCAATTTGAGTGCCCCCTTACATCAGGGTACCATCCAGAGTGCCCTCTTACATCAGGTTGCCCACCAGAGTGCCCCCTTACATTAGGTTGCCCACCAGAGTGCCCCCTTACATCGGGGTACCCACCAGAGTGCCCACTTACATCAGGATAAACACCAGAGTACCCCTTACATCAGGGTACCCACCAGAATGCCCCCTTACATCAGGGTACCCACCATAATGCCTCCTTACATCACGGTCCCCACCAGAGTGCCTCCTCCCATCAGGGTACCCACCAGAGTGTCCTCTTACATCAGGGTACCCACCAGAGTGTCTGCTTACATCAGGTGTCCTCAAAAGAGTTCCCTCTTACATCAGAGTCCCCACCAGAGTGCCTTCTTACATCAGGATACCCACCAGAGTGCCCCCTTACATCTGGGTACCCACCAGAGTGCCCCCGTACCCACCAGAGTGCCCCCTTAGATCAGGATACCCACCAGAGTACCCCCTTACATCAGGGTACCCACCAGAATGCCCCCTTACATCATGGTCCCCACCAGAGTGCCTCCTTACATCAGGGTCCTCTCCAGAGTGCCTCCTTACATAATGTTCCCTACCAGAGTGCCCCCTTACATCAGGGTCCCCACCAGAATGTCCTTTTTTATCATATGTCCTCACCAGTGTGTTTCTTTACATCAGATTACCCACTAGCGTGCCCCTGTACAACAGGATCCCCACCAGAATGCCTCCTTACATCAGGGTACCCACCAGAGTGTCCCCTTACATCAGGGTACTCACCAGAGTGTCTGCTTACATCAGGTGTCCCCAACAGAGTTCCCCCTTACATCAGAGTCCCCACCAGAGTGCCTTCTTACATCAGGGTTTGCAACAGAGTGCCCCCTTACATCAGGGTCCACACCAGAGTACTTCCTGACATAATGGTCCCCACAAGAGTGCTCCCATACCTCAGATGTTCCCATGATTGTGTCTCCTTATATAAGGGTTCCCAACAGAGCGCCTCCTTACATGTGATCAATTACCCATCAGTGTGTTCTCTTACATCAGGTGTCCGAATCAAAGTGCCTTTTTACATCAGGTATCCCCATCACAGTACCCCCTTACATGGATTGCCCCAATCAGAGTGCCCCCTTACATCAGGGAACCCTCCAAAGTGCCCCCTTACATCAGGGTACCCACAAGAGTGCCCCCCACTTACATCAGAGTCCCCACCAAAGTGCCTCCTTACATAATGATCCCTTCCAGAGTGCCCCCTTACACCAGGGTCCCCACCAGAGTGTCCGCTTACATCAGTAGTGGAGGGAGGGGGAGGCTCATAATGAGGTCTCACCCCTTGTTGGTAGGTTTTAATGGTGCCAAACCCCTTATTAACAGGAAACTGAATAATATGAAAACCCTAACTGAAAAACTAATGGGGCTTTAAGAGGCACTATACCATAAATTGAATAAATACTCAAAAGATATAAAAAGTACAACTTTATTGACAGAATTAAAACCACAATTGTGGTAGTGAAGTTAGAACAAACGCATCATAAAAAGCATGCAGTGGTTGTAATAGACAAATTCAACACATAATATTACAAAATACAGCCTTACATAACATAAGAACCATAGTTGGCATAATGGCTCAAAATTAGTACTTTGGTTGTGTCCCCAATGCGTTTTCGTGGGACAATAGCCCACTTCCTCAGGAAGACATAAGATATGATTCTAAAATTATACAAAAAAGGCCAAAAAATAAACATACAACATACTAAAGAAAATAATAATGTTTATGACAGACAATATTTTGCATTTACCCAATGATGGCATCAATAAATTTGTAGGAGGCCGGTAAGAACCATGAACATTGGATCCAAGAGGGGGAAGTCACTCAATCAGAGATGCAGATGTGCGCCAAATGGACAAAGCCACATATCCATAATTAAATATCACGTACCTGGTGATGGAGGCCAATGGAGAAAGGGCTTCCCTTGCGGCTAAGTTCCAGACTCTCCTGAGAGTGGGACAGCGGGAGTCAGGCCCAAAGTGGCACAGGTCGCCTGTAGGAGTGCTGGTTGGTGGTCCACCCAGGAGCACAGCTGATGCACGGAGATAGGTCTGTAGACAGGTGGTGCCTGTGTGAGGTATGCAAGAGGATTACTGAATAACTGGTTCAAGCCAAGGTTAGGTACCAGGTGGGAATCAGAGCAGACATAGTCAGATGGGGTAGCCGAGGTCATACACAGAGGAGCTAGAGAGAAAGTATCCGTTAGCCAAACCCAGGTCAGATCAGGGGTCAAGAGTAGACAGGTCCAAGAGCAAGCCGAGTCGGTATTAGGAAATCATAGGTCACAATAACACAGGAAACAGGAACAAGGCACGGGGAGCTAGAGATCATCCAACAACTTGAGGAAGTGATGAGCCTCCGTATAAAGGCCGTCTGCACCAAACTGAGGCTGATGCATGATTCTGCGGCCATGCAGGGTACTGGCAGAAATGCCAGATCTTCCAGAACTTCTGCCATAGACAGGACCCTGACATTAAAGCTGAAAAAGATATCACGACAAGAGAAAATATTCTATATATAAAGGAACTATAGACTTCATGTACACCATATAGTCAATTCTCAAATTAATTGTTCCAAAGCCCTATATATTTAGTTCCAGCTTTCCCCAAAACAGGGACACAATACATGTATATGTATATAAACATCAGTAAAATACATACCACAACCAAAGGTATTTCCCAGTCAAAAGTCCCCAATCAGAGTAAATGTACTTAGCATCAACAAAGGTACAGGTCCTCTCCGGAGGCATAGCCATGAAATTACTGCCTAGACTTACAATCTCATATAGCAAACCAAACCACCAAATTGTCGGCATTCTGGCCGTAGGGCACATGTGCAGTTGCATCATCAATATACGTAAGTGACGTCTGCGACATTATTGGCGATAGCTCACATGTGTCGACCAATCACTTTGCATGTATGTGCAGGGGGAGGAGAGATTTAAATTTTTTTTCAGATTAGTTTTATTTTGTTTAAATGTATTTTTTTAAACTTTTTTAAATTGAATTTTATTGATATCACAAATTAGTTAAAAAATCCCCCTGTGATATCTTTGGATAGGTGACAGTTCCTCTTTATGGAAACATCAGGGGTCTAACAGACCCCTAATGTCTCCCCTGCCCTCCAAAGCAGCTAATCAAGCACAGGCTGTGCTTGATTAGCTGCTTCACTGGCTGTAACAGCCAGAGACTAACAGTCTGAAACCAGAAGTGAGAAAATCATTGTCATCTGTAGGTTCATTAGTTACAAAGGAAATCAGGGGGCGGATGTTCCTCTGCCTTTTCTGTGGGAAGTCTTACTGGCTGCCCACCACTGTCCTGAGCTCCTCAGAGAAGCCACGCAGGAGAAAGGGTGCCCCTTGACAAGGCTCTAAAAGTGAATTTTATGCTATCACAAGGGGGCTAACAAATCCCCTTGTGATAGCTTTGGATAGGTGACAGGTCCTCTTTATAGAGACATCAGGGGTCTAATAGACCTCTAACATATCGCCTGCCCTTCAAAGTAGCTAACCAAGCACAGACTGTGCTTGATTAGCTGCTTTGCTGGTTGTAACAGCCAGAGACTAACAGTCAGGTTCATTTGTCACAGAGGATATCAGGGAATGGATGTGTTAAATGCCTTTACAGGTTATCAGTGTATAATTAATCATGAATGATGGCCATAGAATTATTGCTCCCACTCTGACATTTGTGGTGCTACTTCATATGTGTGGTGCAATCACATTTAAAATAAATATATATTTTATTGCTATCACAAGGGGCTAACAAATCCCCTTTGTGATAGCTTTGGATAGATGACAGTTCCTCTTTATGGAGACATCAGGGGTCTAACAGACCCCTAATGTCTCCCCTGCCCTCCAAAGCATCTAATCAAGCACAGGCTGTGCTTGATTAGCTGCTTCACTGGCTGTAACAGCCAGAGACTAACAGTCTGTCAAGGTCCTACCTTTTCCCAGAGATTGTGCGGCTTCATGTACTGGCATCCATCTTGGGTTTCTGCAGAGCATGGTGGGAGTCTTTTATGCCTTCAGGTCTCTGAGGTCCATCCCCCAGAGGGGTGTGGCTGAGTACATATAAGCCTGTGATCCGCACATGCTCTTTGCAATTGTGTCTTGTGTCTTTGTGTTTCTACAGCTCTGTGTATACTCTCGTGACTCTTCTGGTATCTGACTCGGCTTGTGACTAGACCATTCTCTGTGTTTTCCTTTGATCTGACCTTCCGTTGCTGAACCCGGCCCGTGACCTGTGATTCTAGTCCACTATTCTGTACCGTTTTGTCCCGTTGTTGTCGACCCGGCCTGCCTGACTACGCTATTGTCATTCCTACCAGCTACACGCCATTGGCGGCGGCCATTACCGCAGCCGGGGTGTCTTGGGGGCCGCGACCTGGTTCCTGGCTGCGTCAAGTCCATCCCAACCATCAGGGGCCCTGGTGAAGGGCAGCCTGGGACTTAGACTCCGTGCCCTGAGGGACTTCGGTCTGTTGGTGGTGGTTGTCGTCAGTCAGTGCGTTACCCTGCCAGTAGGCCTGCCTGTCCGTTCCACAGCCCTGCCCTGACACAGTCTGAAACCAGAAGTGAGAAAATCATTGTCACTTCCAGGTTCATTCATTAAACGAGATCAGGGAACGGATTGTTCTCCACTTCCTCTCTGCCCACCACAGATCTCCTTGGAGGAACCACCCAGGAGGAAGGGGTGCCCCTTCACAGTGCCTTCAAAAGTGATCATTTGTACTAAACAGCCAATCGCCAGCTGCAAGAAACAGTACCAAGCTGAATGGGCTGCCCTATACTCATTTTTTTGTGCCAAAGAACCTGAAGGACCAACTTTTGGCCCTCAGCCTGCATTTACGTGCAATCGCAGCAAAGACGCAATGAGCTTGAAGCACCATTGAGAATGAATGGCACCCAAATGCACCAATTCTGCCTAGGATTCCCAATCCCTGGGGTTCTTTCCTTTGAATCCTATTTCACTTGTTGTTGACATCTTGTATTTATATAAAGACTCGCTTTGCAACATCTTTATTTCCTACTGAAGATGACTGAAGATACATTGTAACATCGTCTGTGTTTTGCTCTCTCTAGATCATACTAACAGTAGGGGGTCGTTATTATTAATCATACATCGATAGGGAGCGCAGACTCGGATCTCGCACTATAGATAATTTCATGTAAAATCTCCCGCTGAGTAATGTTTATACTATCATCACATGCTGTGTATATATATATATATATATATATATATATATATATATATATATATACAAGGTGTGAGGGGTTGAGGAATGCAAAATGTTGGATATATTTCTTGGATATTGGATATAATATTAATATATAATATGGATATATATTGGATTTAATATATTGGATGATGTTGGATATATTTCTTTAGATGCTCTATGGTTCAGAGTCATTTGTTGTTTTTTAGTGCTGGTTTCCAGACTATACAATTATTTCTGTTGCATTTGTCTTTTTTGATGGGATCTTTTTTTTTATATATATATATACAATAATGGCAGCTTATAACCTCTGTCTATTGTATTTATTTTATTTCAATTATTTTTAATTGTTTTGCCTTCTGTGTTCCCATGGGGAGATTTCCCTTCACTTCCTGTCCCTTCCATAGCCAAATCAGGAAAGGAAATCCCTCCAAAGCTGATCTTGGATGTCACCAGAACTACTGTCCCCATTGGAAGATTTCCCCCTCTATTCTTGTTCTGATGCCAACCCAAAAGTTGGGATTTTCTTTTACTTTCAATGGTAACAGTAAATGGGACAAATAGAGAGGGAGAATCTCCCTAACAGGGGCACAGACAGCAATAAAGACCTGACAGGGGTTCTAATCCCTTGCCACTCTATCCAAAAGAAACACAAAAAAAACCTTTTGCCTTTGACACTTTATTGTCTTCCTTCTATAGCCAGAAGATGGCTACGGCACAGTCAACTATTTCTGGGAGGGAGTCAGTAGACGACCTCCTGGAACCCCATCCACAGCGCGTCCCCCGCATTGGGTGTGCTCTGTAATCGCTGTGTGCTCTGGATACAGCTGCTCACAGATAGAGGTAAAGGGCCAATCACAGCAATCGCAGCTGATCACATGTGAACAGGCTTGCCAGTTATTGGCAGTCCTTTCCTGTGTCTGTGTGATGAAAGGAAAGCCAGGGGCCAGATGAGGCCCTTTGGTTGCTTTTATCCGGCCCTCGAGGCATTATTCCTAACATTGCAAGCAACAGTATGCAATAGTTTCTCAGACTGACATCGAAAATGGGGCACTATTCCTCCTATTGAAACCAACAACAGGGCACTATTCCTTTCATTGATACTAAAGATAGTGCACTATTCCCCCCACTGACACCAATGATGGGGCACTATTCCTCCCACTGACACCAATGATGGGGCACTATTCCTCCCACTGACACCAATGATGGGGCACTATTCCTCCCACTGACACCAATGATGGGGCACTATTCCTCCCACTGACACCAATGATGGGGCACTATTCCTCCCACTGACAACAATGATGGGACACTATTCCTCCAACTGACACCAATGATGGGGCACTATTCCTTTCATTGATACTAACGATAGTGCACTATTCCTCCCAGAGTAGGGCTGGCCATAGAGGGATTACTTTGACGCAGTTGGCCAGCTTAAACATGTATTGCAATATGTGTGAACCAAATATCCCTATTTGTTGCATAGTTTGCTTGAAAGGGTATATACCAGTGTGCAGAGGGTCCTTCAGAATTTCTAGAGTTAATGTGGTTACACCCCTTTAGCACCTGATGGATAAATGCATGCACTAGCTGTATGGATTTGAGCACAGGGATCTCTTGTTTGTTCTATTCCTCCCACTGACACCAATGATGGGGCACTATTCCTCCCACTGACACCAATGATGGGACACTATTCCTCCCACTGATACTAATGATGGGGCACTATTCCTCCCATTGACACCAATGATGGCTCACTATTCCTCTCACTGATACCAATGATGGGGCACTATTCCTCCCACTGATACCAACGATGGGGTACTATTCCTCCCACTGACACCAATGATGGGACACTATTCCTCCCACTGATACCAATGATGGAGCACTATTCCTCCCACTGATACCAATGATGGGGCACTATTCCTTCCACTGACACCAATGATGGGGCACTATTCCTCCCACTGATACCAATGATGGGGCACTATTCCTCCCAATGATACCAATGATGGAGCACTATTCCTCCCACTGATACCAATGATGGGGCACTATTCCTCCCACTGACACCAGTGATGAGGCACTATTCCTCCCACTGATACCAATGATGGGGCACTATTCCTCCCAATGATACCAATGATGGAGCACTATTCCTCCCACTGATACCAATGATGGAGCACTATTCCTCCCACTGACACCAATGATGTGGGACTATTCCTCCCACTGATACCAATGATGGGGCACTATTCCTCCCACTGACACCAATGATGGGGCACTATTCCTTCCACTGACACCAATGATGGGGCACTATTTCTCCCAATGATACCAATGATGGGGATCTATTCCTCCCACTGACACCAATGATGGGGCACTATTCCTCCCACTGATACCAATGATGGGGCACTATTCCTCCCACTGATACCAATGATGGGGCACTATTCCTCCCACTGACACCAATGATGGCTCACTATTCCTCCCACTGATACCAATGATGGGGCACTATTCCTCCCACTGATACCAATGATGGCTCACTATTCCTCCCACTGATACCAATGATGGCTCACTATTCCTCCCACTGACACCAATGATGGGGCACTATTCCTCCCACTGACACCAATGATGGCTCACTATTCCTCCCACTGATACCAATGATGGGACACTATTCCTCCCACTGACACCAATGATGGCTTACTATTCCTCCCAATGATACCAATGATGGGGATCTATTCCTCCCACTGACACCAATGATGGGGCACTATTCCTCCCACTGACACCAATGATGGGGCACTATTCCTCCCACTGATACCAATGATGGGGCACTATTCCTCCCACTGACACCAAAGATGGGGCACTATTCCTCCCAATGATACCAATGATGGAGCACTATTCCTCCCACTGACACCAATGATGGGGCACTATTCCTCCCACTGATACTAATGG
Source organism: Staurois parvus (assembly GCF_062004578.1). Lineage (NCBI taxonomy): Eukaryota > Metazoa > Chordata > Amphibia > Anura > Ranidae > Staurois > Staurois parvus. The sequence goes on from NW_028317975.1 coordinate 5,155,733, forward strand.
GGGGGCACTATTTCTCCCATTGATACTAATGATGGGGCACTCTTCTCCCATTGATACCAATGATAGGGCACTACTTCTCCCACTGACACCAATGATGGGGCACTATTCCTCCCACTAATACCAATGATGGGGCACTATTTCTCCCACTGACACCAATGATGGGGCACTATTCCTCCCACTGACACCAATGATGGAGCACTATTCCTCCCACTGATACCAATGATGGGTCACTATTCCTTCCACTGACACCAATGATTGGGCACTATTCCTCCCACTGATACCAATGATGGGGCACTATTCCTCCCACTGATACCAATGATGGGGCACTATTCCTCCCACTGATACCAATGATGGGGCACTATTCCTCCCACTGATACCAATGATGGGGCACTATTCCTCCCACTGATACCAATGATGGGGCACTATTCCTCCCACTGATTCCAATGATGGGGCACTATTCCTCCCACTGATACCAATGATGGGGCACTTTTCCTCCCACTGATACCAATGATGGGGCACTATTCCTCCCACTGATACCAATGATGGGGCACTATTCCTCCCACTGATACCAATGATGGAGCACTATTCCTCCCACTGACACCAATGATGGGGCACTATTCCTCCCACTGACACCAATGATGGGGCACTATTCCTCCCACTGACACCAATGATGGGGCACTATTCCTCCCACTGACACGAATGATGGGGCACTATTCCTCCCACTGATACCAATGATGAAGCACTATTCCTCCCACTGATACCAAAGATGGGGTATTGTTTACTCGCACTGACGCCAGGACATTTTATTCTCTCATTGGCCACAGTCCGGCCCCCCTAAAGTTTGAAGGACAGTAAACTGGCCCTTTGTATAGAAAGTTTGGAGACCCCTGCTTTAGAGCATTGCTAACTCTAAATGCAGAGACTAAAAAGAGAGAGAAGGAGGCACCAGCTAAGTGCAGTAGTTATGTGCCGCGTTTACTAACATTGGTCAATAAATGCAGCACATAACTACTGCACTTAGCTGGCTCCTCCTTCCCTCTCTCTTTTGCCTATAAGTGCAGTCTATCATAAATAGGAAAAAATACTTATTTGCAAAATTTTCTAACAGAAACTAAGAAAAAATATTTTTTTTAATTTTTTGGTATTTTTTCTTTTGTATAGCAAAAACAAAAACAAAAAAATCAGTGGTGATAAAATACCACCATAAAGAAGCCTTACCTATCTCAAAAAAATGATAGAAATTCTATTTGGGTACAGTGTTGCATGACTGCGCAATTGTCATTTAAAGTGCGCCAGCATTAAAAGCTGAAAATTGGCCTGGGCAGGAATGGGGTGAACGTACGCGGCATTGAAGTGGTTAAAGTGACACTAAAGCAATTTTTGTTTTTTTCTTAATTTTGGATTGGAGAGGGGTTAAAACCCCTGTCAAGTTTTTATTCCTGTCTGTGCCCCCCCCCCCAGTTAAGGAGATTCTCCTTCTCTAGATGTCCCGGTGACCATTATCACTGAGAGTGAACAGAAATTCCAAACTTTGAGTGGTCTCCAGAACAGGAATAGAGGGGAATTCCTCCAAGGGGGACATTAGGTCTGGTAACAACTCACTTGGAGCGATTTCCTCTCACTTCCTGTTTTGGCTATGGGACAGGAAGTGAGATATATTCTACCCATTGGTACAGGTGGCCAAAAAAACTAAGAAGAACTAAGGATGCACCGATACCGGTCCTGGTATAAGTGCTGAAACCAAGTATTTTCATGAATACTCGAACTCAGGAAAATACTCCCGATACCACAACTGATACTTTGCGGTGCGATTTGCGTTAATGGATGCAAATTGCACCTCAAGGATTAGCATGCGATTTGAACAGGAATGTGATTCCTGTCCAAATCACATGAAGTTTCCCCGCTGCTCCTGTATGAACCCAGGATTGTCATAGCCCGAGTTCACACACGAGCGGTGCGGGGAAACCTTCCTGCAGGCATCCCATGCTGAGTGTCGGTGGTAGGAGAGGAGAAAAAGGGGCGGGGATTTGAAATTCGGGCTAGACAGCATCTGATTGGCCAGCAGCTGGGCTGGTTCACACAGGAGCAGTGGGAAAACCGCATGCAATTTGGACAGGAATTGCACCCTCATGGAAGAAAAATATACTTGAAATATATTTTAAAAATATTCTTCCCAAATATATTGAAATATATTTGAAATGCTACAATTTTGACCGTATTCTATATATTTAAAAAAAATTTTATATATATATATATATATATATATATAATGTATGTTGAAATGCATTTTTATTACAAAATATATGACAAATATTTTTAAAAATACATTTCAAATATACTGTATGTCTTTAAAAATACAAATCTACATTTTTGGAATGCATTTGCAAATATATAAATATATGTAATAATATATGTTAAAAATACTTTTTTATATGTTAAAAAAAATCTGGAGAATATATTTGAAAAAAATATATTTTTAAAAATATTTTTCATATATTTTGTGATATATAAAAAAAATCGCATTTCAACATGCAATATATATATAACACTTTATTTTGAAATATATTGAATACAGCCAAAATTGTAGCATTTCAAATGTATGTTAATATATTTGGGAAAATAATTTTTAAAATATATTTCAAATGTGACATATATTTGAAATGCTACAATTTTGGCTGTATTCAATATATTAAATTTTATGTATATATATTGTATGTTGAAATGCATTTTTATTACAAAATATATGACAAATATTTTTAAAAATACATTTCAAATATACTGTATGTCTTTAAAATTACAAATCTACATTTTTGGAACGCATTTACAGATATATAAATATATGTAATAATATATGTTAAAATTACTTTTTTATATGTTAAAAAAAATCTGAAGAATATATTTGAAAAAAATATATTTTTAAAAATATTTTTCATATATTTTGTGATATATAAAAAAATCGCATTTCAACATGCAATATATATATAACACTTTATTTTGAAATATATTGAATACGGCCAAAATTGTAGCATTTTAAATATATGTTAATATATTTGGGAAAAATATTTTTAAAATACATTTCAAATGTGGGTATTCCTTTTCAAATCACATGCTAATCTTTGTGGTGCAATTTGCACCCATTAATATAAATCGCACCGCAAAGTATTGGCACTTGGTATTGCCGAGTACTTGACCGAGAGTATTGTTACTCGAACTCGCCGATAAAAAAACAGTATCAGTGCAACCCTAGTTATAACCCTCCCTTACTCTATCCAAAATTGTTTTTAAAAAGTATAGATTTTAGTTCTACTTTACGAAACATTCGTTGAGCGAATGAAACAAACATTCACCCAGTCTGCATGAACTTTCTGCATGATTTCTCTACTGCAATTATTTCCTAGGATCACCAGCTCCATCTACAGGCCAAAATGCAGCACAGTGGCTAAATGGTTAGCACTTCCGCCTGGCAGTACTACCCACATGGAAGAAAAATATATTGGAAATACTACAATCGTGGCCATATTCAATATATAGTGCTCCATTATTGGTGTCAGTGGGAGGAATAGTGCTCCATCATTGGTATCAGTGGGAGGAATAGTGCTCCATCATTGGTATCAGTGGGAGGAATAGTGCCCCATCATTGGTGTCAGTGGGAGGAATAGTGCCCCATCATTGGTGTCAGTGGGAGGAATAGTGCCCCATCATTGGTATCAGTGGAAGGAATAGTGCCCCAACATTGGTGTCAGTGGGAGGAATAGTGCTCCATCATTGGTGTCAGTGGGAGGAATAGTGCCCCATCATTGGTATCAGTGGGAGGAATAGTGCCCCATCATTGGTATCAGTGGGAGGAATAGTGCCCCATCATTGGTATCAGTGGGAGGAATAGTGTCCCATCATTGGTGTCAGAGGAAGGAATAGTGCCCCATCATTGGTATCAGTGGGAGGAATAGTGCCCCATCATTGTTGTCAGTGGGACAAATAGTGCCCCATCATTGGTGTCAGTGGAAGGAATAGTGCCCCATCATTGGTGTCAGTGGGAGGAATAGTGCCCCATCATTGGTCTCAGTGGGAGGAATAGTGCCCCATCATTGGTATTAGTGGGAGGAATAGTGCCCCATCATTGGTATTAGTGGGAGGAATAGTGCCCCATCATTGGTATCAGTGGGAGGAATAGTGCCCCATCATTGGTGTCAGTGGGAGGAATAGTGCCCCATCATTGGTGTCAGTGGGAGGAATAGTGCCCCATCATTGGTATCAGTGGGAGGAATAGTGCCCCATCATTGGTATCAGTGGAAGGAATAGTGCCCCATCATTGGTGTCAGTGGGAGGAATAGTGCCCCATCATTGGTATTAGTGGGAGGAATAGTGCTCCATCATTGGTGTCAGTGGGAGGAATAGTGCTCCATCATTGGTGTCAGTGGGAGGAATAGTGCCCCATCATTGGTATCAGTGGAAGGAATAGTGCCCCAACATTGGTGTCAGTGGGAGAAATAGTGCTCCATCATTGGTGTCAGTGGGAGGAATAGTGCCCCATCATTGGTATCAGTGGGAGGAATAGTGCCCCATCATTGGTATCAGTGGGAGGAATAGTGCCCCATCATTGGTATCAGTGGGAGGAATAGTGTCCCATCATTGGTGTCAGAGGAAGGAATAGTGCCCCATCATTGTTGTCAGTGGGACAAATAGTGCCCCATCATTGGTGTCAGTGGAAGGAATAGTGCCCCATCATTGGTGTCAGTGGGAGGAATAGTGCCCCATCATTGGTCTCAGTGGGAGGAATAGTGCCCCATCATTGGTATTAGTGGGAGGAATAGTGCCCCATCATTGGTATCAGTGGGAGGAATAGTGCCCCATCATTGGTGTCAGTGGGAGGAATAGTGCCCCATCATTGGTGTCAGTGGGAGGAATAGTGCCCCATCATTGTTGTCAGTGGGAGGAATAGTGCCCCATCATTGGTATCAGTGGGAGGAATAGTGCCCCATCATTGGTATTAGTGGGAGGAATAGTGCCCCATCATTGGTGTCAGTGGGAGGAATAGTGCCCCATCATTGGTATCAGTGGAAGGAATAGTGCCCCATCATTGGTGTCAGTGGGAGGAATAGTGCCCCATCATTGGTATTAGTGGGAGGAATAGTGCTCCATCATTGGTGTCAGTGGGAGGAATAGTGTCCCATTATTGGTGTCAGTGGGAGGAATTATACCCCAATGTTGGTGTCAGTGGAAGAAATAGTGTCTCTCATCAGTGGGAGGAAAAGTGCCCCAAGGGCCAGATAAATGCAAGCAAACAGCCAGATCTGTCCCCTGGGCTGCAGTTTGGAGGCCACTGCTCTAGACAGGTTGAGTCTATAGAGGGATGTCAATGCATATAGTGGCATTTGAAACAGAACCATTACACAGATGACAATCCCAACATAACGCACATGTGCTGAACACGGCAACAGCCTGAACAACGAATGGACGGCCTCTGTGGAAATCAGGTGAATCTGAGAATTATTGCAAATTTGCAAAAAAAAAAAAAAAAGGTTTTGTCTGGAACATCCGGTTTCAGAGAACCTTGCCTCCAGCAGGCACTAGCTGCGTAATTTGGTTTCCTGCCGTCCGGTACAGAGAAATGCCGGCCATAGACAGGTCAAAAATCAGCTAATTTTTCGTCCGAAAAAAATTGCCCGATTTTCGCGTCATTAGTGGGTTAATTGGTCGGCCGTTTTTCGGGGTTTTGGCACATTTTTTTTAATCGATCAAGTTGGAAAATTTGCAGCCTATTTTGACGATCGTTTTACCGATAAAAAATCTGCGCATGAGCCGTGACCTGCAAGAAGAAGAAAAAGAAGAAGACAAACTAGAAAAGCTCCAATTTCTGGGGAAAATGTGTGACGTGTTCTTGCCTCCACCACTAGTCTACAACTGGAGTGGGCGGAGTAACTGGGTGGAGTGGCTTGTCACTCTGCTGCCTGCTCACCCACCTGGGTTCCTATGGCAACTCACTCTACAGCAAGGGCAGAGAAGAGCGGTTAAAACAAACTGCTCCAACTTACTCACTTCACTGGCGGTTGCCATCTTCAAACGGTTGTAGTTTAAAAATTATAAATCCTACAGTGAAGAGCTTTATATTGTGAGAATCACAAGACCCAGACCTACATTTTGATGCATAGTATGTCTCTGAAATATTAAAAATGAAGGCACAGTTGCAGTTTAGAGATTGCCCTTCAAATTTGAGGTGGCTAGAGTGGAGTTTCAATGAATGTCAATGGGCGGCGTGAGTTGCAAACAAATGGTCATATTGTGAAACCTATCAGGACTATGGCTTAGCCGTGGACATTTTTAGTGGCAGCAGGGTAGCTTAACGTTTGTGATTTGTGTAAGTTGGCTTGAAAATGAGGGAGTGATGGCAGTTTAGTTCATGTCCTGATTTTTCAGCTCACACTCTAGCTTTTGGCAGCTCCCACTCTAGTTTTGAACATTCCGCCATTCATTCCTATGGGACCAATTTCACCACAAAAACGCCGATATTTCGTGAACCATTCGGGGAAACGTTCCACAAAGTAATATCACACCAATCGGGAACAATCCGCACGTTTCCGTATTTTACTGTCTATGTAGTGTAAACACTGTGGGAGGAGTTAGGGTGGTAAATTTGGCTATAATAATAATAATATATATGTGAGATAACAGTGGAGAAGAAAGGAGAAGAAAGGAGAAGAAAGAGAAAGAAAGAAAGAAAAAGAAGAAGAAGAAGGAGTCCGCTATTATATTTGACATGAAAAAGTCTTGCGGTTGCAACAATGTATACATTTGTATCCGAATAAAACCATCTGTATCCAAAATGGATACAAATGGATACATTGTTGCAACTGCAAGACTTTTTCATGTCAAATATAATAGCGGGGCTCTCTGCAGGGACAGAAGTAATTAAATGCCGGCCGTAGATGGGACGAAAATTGGCCAATTTTTTTACCGTTGTTGGTAACGTCAGCCGATCACACGACCGATTTTTCGTTTTTTTTATTAAAAAGCGGCCGTTTTTCGACCCGTCTATGGCCTGCATTAGTCACCCAAAGTACAAAAACATAATAAAATATATGAATCTCGCTCTTCAAACATATCTGGAAAAGGCAGGAAGTCGTAGAAAGGAAAAAAAAAATAAAACAATTTAATGACTGAAACTCTTTTTAGAGCTTTCTATAAATATTTCATACATGTTGGATATTTTATGCGCTCCAATTGAAAGAGCGGAAAGTTCTGGAGAATGGCTCCCAGCTTCCTAGCAGCTTGTCCCTGCAAAGCGTTTTATCTTTTTTCAATAACTTGATGCATTCTTCAATCTTAACTTCCTTGGCGGCTTAGACATCTCCCCCCCCCCCCTCCTCAACCCCCACCACAAATCCATTTTCTTGAATGTTCAGGTAAAAGTGGTCCATTTCTTCTGCTTAGAACTGAAGAATATGCGCCGTGAAGAATTTTTAAGATTTATAAGAGGTTAACCAGTTAGTGGCGGGTGGACGTTTATTACCCGCGCTGCAGTAATGGTTATCATGGCGCCATTTTCAAAAAATAACCGGGTTCAGCAGCTCTGCGGTCTGTAAGGCCCATACGGGGGCCAGTGCTGAGCTCAGGAGTTGGAGATCAGGAGCTGGACTATTCCCAATGTTTCTAGGAATGGTTAGTAGAGTGGTCATAGGGTGGTGGTGGTGGTGGTTAGGGGAAGGGTTGGTTGGGGTTAAACTAAGGCTAGGGGGCCCCGCCACCCCTAGAATGAAGAAATGGCAATCTTGTAACTTTTTAAAAAATATTAAATTTATTTATTTCTTAATGTGGTCAGACGACAGAATAACTCCATCTTCTAGGATCTGCTCTTCAACCGGCCTACTGGCTCTTGGAGTAAGGACTTTAGCATCTCTACTCCACTTGGCAGGATGGTGGAGACCAGGGCTTTTGTCAGCGGGGATATTGGGGAATGACGTTATGAGACCTCAAGCACTAATTGTATGTAATGGCAAGGGGTGTAGGGGTGTGGTGCCATCCCCAATCACAGTGCCCATATACTGTACATCAGGTGTCCCCATCACAGTGTCTCTATATATCAGATGTCTCCCATCACAGTGCCCCCATCACAGTGTCCACATCACCGTGTCCCCATGCATCAGGTGTCCCTCATCACAGTGTCCCCATGCATCAGGTGTCCTCCCTCACAGTGTCCCCATGCATCAGGTGTCCCCATCACATTGCCCCTATACATCAGGTGTCCCCATCACAGTGTCTCTATATATCAGATGTCTCCCATCACAGTGTCCCCATACATCAGATGTCCCTCATCACAGTGTTCCCATACATCAGATGTCCCCCCTCACAGTGCCCCCATCACAGTGTCACCATCACAGTGTTCCCATGCATCAGATGTCCCTCATCATGGTGTCCCCATACATCAGATGTCCCCCCTCACAGTGTCACCATCACAGTGTCACCATCACAGTGTCCCCATGCATCAGGTGTCCCCATCACAGTGTCCCCATACCTCAGATGCCCCCCCTCAGTGTCCCCATACATCAGATGTCCCCATCATAGTGCCCCTATACATCAGGTGTCCTTCATCACAGTGTCCCCATGCATCAGGTGTTCCCCCTCACAATGTCTCTATGCATCAGGTGTCCCCATCACAGTGCCCCCCATACATCAGGTGCCCCATCACAGTGTCCCCATACATCAGATGTCCCATCACAGTGCCCCCCATACATCAGGTGCCCCATCACAGTGCCCCCCACACATCAGATGTCCCATCACAGTGCCTCCATACATCAGGTGTCCCCATCACAGTGCCCCCATATATCAGGTGTCCCTCATCACAGTGTCCCCACACATCAGATGTCCCCCCTCACAGTGTCCCCATTCATCAGGTGTCCCTCATCACAGTGTCCCCACACATCAGATGTCCCCCCTCACAGTGTCCCCATTCGTCAGGTGTCCCCCCTCACAGTGTCCCCATGCATCAAGTGCCCCCCTCACAGTGTCCCCATACATCAAGTGAACCCATCACAGTGTCCCTATACATCAGATGTCTCCCATCCCAGTGTCCCCATACATCAAGTTCCCCCCTCACAGTGTCCCCATGCATCAGGTGTCCTTCATCAAAGTGTCCCCATACATCAGGTGTCCCTCATCACAGTGTCCCCAGACATCAGATGTCCCCCCTCACAGTGCCTCCATGCATCAGGTGTACCCATCACAGTGCCCCTATACATCAGGTGTCCCCCCTCACAGTGCCCCCATGCATCAGGTGTCCCCATCACAGTGTCCCCATTCATAAGGTGTCCCCCCCACAGTGTCCCCATACATCAAGTGCCCCCATCACTGTGTCCCCATACATCAGATGTCCCCTTTACAGTGTCCCCATTCATCAGGTGTCCCCATCACAGTGTCCCCATACATCAGGTGTCCCTCATCACAGTGTCCCCATACATCAGGTGTCCCTCATCACAGTGTCCCCATACATCAGGTGTCCCTCATCACAGTGTCCCCATCACAGTGTCCCCATACATTAGATGCCCCCCCCCAGTGTCCCCATACATCAGGTGTCCCCATGACAGTGCCCCAATCACAGTGTCCCCATACATCACATGCCCCCCCCTCACAGTTCCCCATGCATCAGATGTCCTCCCTCATAGTGTCCCCATACAGCAGGTGTCCCCATCACAGTGTCCCTATACATCAGATGTCCCCCCTCACAGTGTCCCCATACATCAGATGTCCCCCCTCACAGTGTCCCCATACATCAGGTGTCTCATAACAATGTTCCCATACATTAGATGTCCCCCATCAGAGTGCCCCCTGACATCAGGTGTCCCCATCACAGTGTCCCCATACATCAGATGTCCCCCTTACAGTGTCCCTATACATCAAGTGTCCCTCATCACAGTGTCCCCATACATCAAGTTCCCCCATCACAGTGTCCCCATGCATCAAGTGCCCCCATCACAGTGTCCCCAAACATCAGATGTCCCCCTTACAGTGTCCCCATTCATCAGGTGTCCCCATCATAGTGTCCCTATACATCAGGTGTCCCCATCACAGTGTCCCCATACATCAGGTGTCCCCATCACAGTGTTCTCATGCATCAGGTGTCCCCTTCACAGTGCCCCTATACATCAGGTGTCCCCCATCACAGTGCCCCCTTACATCAGATGCCCCCCTCACAGTTTCCCCATACATTAGGTGTACCCATCACAGTGTCCCCATGCATCAGGTGTCCCCATCACAGTACCCCTATACATCAGGTGTCCCTCATCACAGTGCACCCATCACAGTGCCCCCAAACATCAGATGTCCCCCTTCACAGTGCCCCCAAACATCAGCTGTCCCCCTTCACAGTGTCCCCATGCATCAGGTGTCCCCATCACAGTGTCCCCATACATTAGATGCCCCCTCTCACAGTGTCCCCATACATCAGGTGTCCCCATGATAGTGCCCCAATCACAGTGTCCCCATACATCACATGCCCCCCTCACAGTTCCCCATACATCAGATGTCCTTCCTCATAGTGTCCCCATACAGCAGGTGTCCCCATCACAGTGTCCCCATACATCAGGTGTTCCCATCACAGTGTCCCCATACATCAGATGTCCCCCCTCACAGTGTCCCCATACATCAGGTGTCTCATCCCAATGTCCCCATACATTAGATGTCCCCCATCAGAGTGCCCCCTGACATCAGGTGTCCCCATACATCAGCTTGCCCCCCCCCTTTCCTCTTGTGCTTACAGCCACCTGCAGTGAAGTTAGCTCCTCCTTCCTCTCCTGCGCTGAGACTGAGATGAGTTCTTAGTCTCAGCGATGGCTCTCTTCCGCCCCCTAGAGGAAGGAGGAGAAAGCTGAATCCCCTCTCCAGCAGAAGCCAGCAACTGCTCCTTCTTCAGTTACTCCTGTAAAAGAAGAGCGGCACCAGCAGCCAGGTCACCAGTGTACCCCACAACACAGCACCTGCCTTCCCCTTTGTCCTGGCCCTGATCATGGGCCTCCCCCCATGCACTTGGGGTCCCTAGACAGTGCGCAGGTGTGCCCATGCATAAAGGTGGCCCTGCAGGAGTGTCCTGGAGGGTCTATTAATGCTGGCTGCTAGAGGATTGTTAAGGGGATTTATTGCTGTAGGGGGCAGGGGCGGTCTGACCATTTAGGCACTGTCCGAGGGCCCGGGGTCAGTAGGGGACCCCATGAGATGCCCCTGGTACCCCTATGCTTTTTTGGGTGTGGTTTGAGTGTGGGAGGACACAGGGGCCCCATGATTTCCTATTTCCCGGGGGCCCCATGAGTTGTCAGTCCACCCCTGGTAGGGGGCCAATTGTTTGCTGGGTAGATTTATTGTTGCTGATCGGGGATGTTATGTTGCTGGGGGTCAATAGGTACTGTGAGGGACCTGCCCCCTGCAGGGGTGTCCTGGAGGGTATATCAATGCTTGCTGCTGGAGGATCTATTGTTATGAGGGGATATATTGTTGTAGGGGGTCACTTGTTGTTGAAGATATCTATTGTTGCTGATAGGGGTCTTATGTTGCTGGGGGTCAATAGGTACTGTGAGGGATCTACTCCCTGCAGGGATGTCCTGGAAGTCTATCAATGCTAACTGCTGGAGGATCTAATGTTATGAGGGGATATATTGTTGTAGGGGGTCAATTTTAGGGGGATATCTATTGTTGTTGCTGGGGGTCAAAAGGTACCATGAGGAACCTACTTTTAAGGGAGGTTTATATTGTTGGCTGCTGGGTGATCCATTGTATGCAGTGTGGTGTGGATCTAGTGTTGCTGGGGGGTTTCCGGGGGGAAATGTTATTGTTCCTGGAGGCATCTATTGGTGAAAATGACTTAGCACCACAAAATGATACTCGGTCCTTTATCCCTAAACTGGGCCGTACTGGGAGGTGGGTAGGTGTGAAACCAAGGGGCGGTGCTTGGAGGGGAGTAGTGGGTGGAGACAAGGGCTGACAAAGAAAGGGGAAGTACCTGTTCTCTAAGAAGAAAAAGCTCTGGTAGAGACTCATTGACAACCCTGGAAAAGCTGAAAGCTGGGAGAAGGTCGGGCTTTTCTCTCTTTTCCCCGCCTCCTACCTCTGACCATAGAGAAGACATGTGGGAGAAGGATGGTCATGGAAACATAGAAGAGTGATAGCAGAAAAAGGACCACGTCTGCCCCAGTTTTTTTTTCTGTTTATGTAAAATAGGTAATAGCAGAGTATTATATAATATTGTATAGCACTGTTGGTGCTATATAAATACTGTATAATAATACAAATATATATATATATATACATACTGTATGTTGAAATGCGTTTTTTATATATTACAAAATATATCAAAAATATATTTTTAAATACATTTTTTTAACCTATAAAAAAGTCATTTTAACATATATTTGTAAATGCATTCCAAAAATGTAGATTAAATTTATTTTAAAGACATAATATATATATATATATATACATATATATATATATATATATATATATATATTGAATACGGCCAAAATTGTAGTATTTCAAATATATGTCAATATATAATATTATATATTATATATTGACAATATTATATTATATTATTGATAATATTATATATATATAATTTATTTATTTTTTTTAATATATTGAATATTGACAAAATTGTAGTATTTTAAATATATGTCAATATATTTGGGAAGAATATTTTTACAATATATTTCAAATATATTTTTCTTCCATGTGGGTAGGCTGTGTGCTGAAGCTCCCTGCCCCATCACCTTTTTACCTCCTGGTGTCAGGAAAACTTGACAGGGATGCTCATGCAGATAACAGAGGAATGAGGCAGCAGAGAGAAATGACACTTAGTGCTCTGGAGAGGCAAGTAAACACTATAGAAATATGTGATTTGTTCAGAGTTCATGTCTGAGGTTTACAACCATTTTAATCTACTAGAAAAAATACGAGACATTTTGCTCAACTTGCACAATTGTTTCTTACATGATTGCAACAAATATTTAATAAACAGACCCTCTGCTTTTGCACTAAAATATAAAAAATATGTAATTTATCCTCAAGAACCGCTTATTACAGTACATTGCAGGCAGGCAAAGCGACATACTGGTATGCTGCAGCCTGCTTTCTGGTTTAGGGTAGAAAAGAGGGGAAATCTTCCAAGAGGGACTCTTGTTCAGGTGACAATGGGTTGAGAGAGGAATCTACCTCACTTGTTGTTATGTTCACAGGATAGAAAGTGAAGAGAAAGCTTTTAAGTGGGACATAGATTACAATTAGAGATGAGCTAATCGAACCAGGCGAAGTGGAATTCGATTCGAATTTCAGGAAAAATTTGATTCGCGTCGAATCCGAATATTAGCCTACTTCGGGTGCGCAAATCGGATTTTTCCCGATCAGCCGGCAAAAGTGTCCCTGCAGAGAGCTCCGCTATTTCTGACAGTTCTCTGACAGTTCCTTCACATGTACAGCGGTTGAAACATTGTATCTATTTGTTTCCATTTAGGATACAGATGTTTTTATTCGGAAACAGATACAATGTTTCAACCGCTGTAAATGTGAAAGTCAGAGAACTGTCAGAAATAGAGGAACTCTGCAGATACACTTTTTGCCGGTTTGGAATTATTCTTATTTTCATCCTACTTCTTCTTCTTCTTCTTCTTCATCCTCATCCTCAGAAGAAGAAGAAGAGGATGAGGATGAGGAAGAAGAAGAAGTAGGATGAAAATAAGAAGAATTCCAAGCCGGCAAAAAGTGTATCTGCAGAGCTCCTCTATTCTGCAGATACACTTAGAGGAGCTCTGCAGATACACTTTTTGCCGGCTTGAAATTCTTCTTATTTTCATCCTACTTCTTCTTCTTCTTCTTCTTCTTCCTCTTCATCCTCATCCTCATCCTCTTCTTCTTCTTCTGAGGATGAGGATGAAGAAGAAGAAGAAGAAGAAGTAGGATGAAAATAAGAAGAATTCCAAGCCGGCAAAAAGTGTATCTGCAGAGCTCCTCTATTCTGCAGATACACTTAGAGGAGCTCTGCAGATACACTTTTTGCCGGCTTGGAATTCTTCTTATTTTCATCCTACTTCTTCTTCTTCTTCTTCATCCTCATCCTCATCAGAAGAAGAAGAGGATGAGGATGAGGATGAAGAAGAAGAAGAAGAAGAAGTAGGATGAAAATAAGAAGAATTCCAAGCCGGCAAAAAGTGTATCTGCAGAGCTCCGCTAAGTGTATCTGCAGAGCTCCGCTATTTCTGACAGTTCTGTGACATTCCCTTCATACAGCGGTTGAAACTCCTTCTTCTCATCCTTCTCCTTCTCCTTCTTCTCATCCTTCTCCATCTTCTCATCCTTCTCCTTCTCCTTCTTCTCATCCTTCTCCTTCTCCTTCTTCTTCTCCTTCTTCTCATCCTTCTCCTTCTTCTCATCCTTCTTCTCATCCTTCTCCTTCTTCTCATCCTTCTTCTCATCCTTCTCCTTCTTCTCATCCTTCTCCTTCTTCTCATCCTTCTTCTTCTTCTCATCCTTCTTCTTCTCATCCTTCTCCTTCTTCTCATCCTTCTTCTCATCCTTCTCGTTCTTCTCATCCTTCTTCTCATCCTTCTTCTCATCCTTCTCCTTCTTCTCATCCTTCTCCTTCTTCTCATCCTTCTCCTTCTCCTTCTTCTCATCCTTCTCCTTCTTCTCATCCTTCTCCTTCTTCTCATCCTTCTCCTTCTTCTCATCCTTCTCCTTCTTCTCATCCTTCTCCTTCTCCTTCTTCTCATCCTTCTCCTTCTTCTCATCCTTCTCCTTCTTCTCATCCTTCTCCTTCTCCTTCTTCTCATCCTTCTCCTTCTTCTTCTTCTCATCCTTCTCCTTCTCCATCTTCTCATCCTTCTCCTTCTTCTCATCCTTCTCCTTCTCCTTCTCCTTCTCATCCTTCTCCTTCTTCTCATCCTTCTCCTTCTCCTTCTTCTCATCCTTCTCCTTCTCCTTCTTCTCATCCTTCTCCTTCTTCTCATCCTTCTCCTTCTCCTTCTTCTCATCCTTCTCCTTCTCCTTATCCTTCCTCATCTCCAAGGGCATTTAAATTAAAGGTACAGTGTTCTGCACTAATTTAAAGGCTCTCTGAAGCCTAGAAACCCTTTTAATAAGTTAAATTCGTAGCGAATTAATTCGCATCGAATCGAATTTCTTCCTCAAATTCGGCGAATCAGCCGAATCGAATTTTTGAATAATTCGCTCATCTCTAATTACAATAAATAAATACATAAATAAATAAAGTTATTATTATTAATAATAAACAAATAAATTACATAGTAGTAGTAATAATAATAATAATAATAATTATTATTATTATTATTAGTATTATTATTTTAAATACCAATAATAATGATAATAATATTAAAAATAATAATACATTTTAGGTGGGACACAGATTGCAAAAAATAAACACATACCTAAACAAATAACTAAAAAAATAAATAAATATAATAATAATATTAGCTTTTAAGTGGGACACAGATGGCAAAAAAAAAAAATTAAATAATAATAATAATATGAGCTTTTAAGTGGGGCACAGATTACAATAAATAAATGAAAATAGTATTAATAATATACAACAAAGTAAACTGCTTGCTGCCCACTCACTGTACTTTTAATTCATGTGGACGAAACAGCCAGGCTGGATCACATACATGTACGTCTTTCAGTTTCTTCTGGGTTTGGGGAACGTATGCGCATGCCTACTGGTGACCAGCGCTTCTTACATTATTGCAACAAATATTTAATAAACAGACCCCCAGCTCTTGCACAAGAATATTAAAAGAATATTAAAAAAATAAGCAATCTAATCTCAAGACCTCTTAACCCCTTAAGGACCTCCCACCTGCAATGTACTGCAGACAGGCAGTCCATGCAGGCAAAGCGACGTACTTGTACGCCACTGCCTGCTTACTGGTTTAGGGCAGAAAAGAGGGGAAATCTTTCATAAGGGACTCTTGTTCAGGTGACAATGGGTTGAGAGAGGAATCTACCTCACTTGCTGTTGTGTTTACAGGACAGACAGTGAAGGGAAAGCTTTTAAATGGGAAATAGATTACAATAAATATATATTGTACATAAATAAAGTTATTATTATTTAAGTATTATTATTATTATTAATAATAATGATAATAATATTATTAAAAATAATAATATATTTTAAGTGGGACACAGATTGCAAAAAAATAAACACATACCTAATTAAATAACTAACTAAATAAAATCAATAATAATAAAATAATATTAGCTTTTACATGGGACACGGATGACAAAAAATAAAAAATATATAATAATATAAGCTTTTAAGTGGAGCACAGATCACAATAAATAAATTAAAATAATAATAATATACAATAAAGTAAACTGCTTGCTGCCCACCCATTGTACATTTAATCCATGTGGACGACACAGCCAGGCTGGATCACGTACATGTACTTCTCTCAGCTTCTTCCGGGTTTGGGGCACACATGCACAAGCCTCCTGGTGACCAGAGCTTTTACTGGCTGCAGTGCATGTGGCAAAAGTGCTCCCTAAGAAAGAAAAGAAAAAATGAAACTCTACATGTTTCGCTCCAAAAAACAGAGCTTTGTCAGGAGTATAAAGAATTAAAAGAGGTCACATAGAGGCTGGAAGTTGTGCTCAGTTTCACATGGTGGCAACATTTCTTTGGGAGCACTTTTTGAATGCACATGGTATTTACCCCCCTCTCATTTTTTTTGGAGGGTCTGTACCGTGCTTTATAGTGCATCAAAGAGAGAGAGAGAGAAAGAAAGAAAGAAAGAAAGAAAGAAAGAAAGAGGGGGAGAGGAGGAGAAAAAAGAGAAAGAGAAAGAAAGAAAGAAAGAAAGAAAGAGAGAGAAAGAAAGAAAGAGAGAGAAGAAGGAAAGAAAGAAAGAGAGAAAGGAAAAGGAAAAGAAAGAGAGAGAGAAAAAGAAAGAAAGAGAGAGAGAGAGATTATGAAAGAAAAGAAAGGGAGAGAGAGATTATGAAAGAAAAGAAAGGGAGAGAGAGATTATGAAAGAAAAGAAAGGGAGGGAGAGATTATGAAAGAAAAGAAAGGGAGAGAGAGTTTATGAAAGAGACAAAAAGAAAGAAAGAAAGAAAGAAAGAAAAAAAGAGAGAAAGGAAAAGAAAGAGAGAGAGAAAAAAAAAGAAAGAGAGAGAGATTATGAAAGAAAAGAAAGGGAGAGAGAGATTATGAAAGAGAGAAAAAGAAAGAAAGAAAGAAAAAGAAAGAAAAAGAAAGAAAGAAAGAAAGAAAGAAAGAAAGAAAGAAAGAAAGAAAGAAAGAAAGAAAGGAAAAGAAAGAGAGAGAGAAAAAGAAAGAAAGAGAGAAAGAGATTATGAAAGAAAAGAAAGGGAGAGAGAGATTATGAAAGAGAGAAAAAGAAAGAAAGAAAGAAAGAAAGAAAGAGAGAAAGAAAGGAAAGAAAGAGAGAATTGCAAATTAAAAAAGTTTGTTCTTTAGATACACTTTTAACACTAGTAGATTATTTCTATACAGTACAAGCCGTTCTCTCACAAAACGAAATTGAAATGCGTTGTATTTCAGCTCGGAATCCTTAGAAGTAGAGGGACGCGGCATCAAATAAGATAAAAGTCTGAATCGATGGCGCAGTTTAAAAACTTTATTTCCAAGCCGAGCTTCGGCTACCATCTGATCTCCGGCAGAAACGATATGAAATATTTTTGCACTTCAAAACCTCGCCACAGCACAACTTTCAATATCAAGCGCTCTCCTTTTTCCCCAGCAGAGGTTATAAATATACATACAAAACTGCTGCTAAATGCGGTTATATGAGGTCCAAGAAGCAGTGAGATGCTGAAAAGACATTTAATATGTATGGAAATTTTTTTTATATTAGGTTTGAAATTTCATTTATTGATCTCTTGATGGGTTCATGCTGATTAGAGTCACCAACAGTAAACACCACAGGCAGGAGAAGAGTACCATTTCGAGGTGAGCAATAATCTCATTCAAAGGGAAAAAGTGAAATCTGGGTAGCCGCAGCGCACGTCTCGGATCACGTGATTTGGTAAAAATTTTTGTTCAACCGTTTTGTCATAGTTGCTATTTTCTACTCTGGAACTGGAAAAAGCTGGATGAAAGTACATTGCTCTTTCTTCTGCTTAAAGCACCCTGGTCACCAGGCCATTCATTTCAATAACAGTCTTCCCTTAGGATCGGATTATATATTGGGCATCTTATTTACCTATAAAAGCCTCCCTTGTGTAGACATCCAAAAGCCCCAAGACTGCTATAGGGTGCTGCCATCATCTGATACCAGCAACTCCAACTAACTCAGAGCTGTCACTGCTGGAGGACTCCGCTCCTTCCTCTATAACTCTCCTCTCCTGAAATACTCTGCTCTGCTGGAGGACTCCGCTCCTTCCTCTATAACTCTCCTCTCCTGAAATACTCTGCCCTGCTGGAGGACTCCGCTCCTTCCTCTATAACTCTCCTCTCCTGAAATACTCTGCACTGCTGGAGGACTCCGCTCCTTCCTCTATAACTCTCCTCTCCTGAAATACTCTGCGCTGCTGGAGGACTCCGCTCCTTCCTCTATACATCTCCTCTCCTGAAATACTCTGCACTGCTGGAGGGCTCCGCTCCTTCCTCTATAACTCTCCTCTCCTGAAATACTCTGCGCTGCTGGAGGACTCCGCTCCTTCCTCTATAACTCTCCTCTCCTGAAATAATCTGTACTGCTGGAGAACTCCGCTCATTCTTCTATAACTCTTCTCTCCTGAAATACTCTGCGCTGCTGGAGGACTCCGCCCCTTCCTCTATAACTCTCCTCTCCTGAAATACTCTGCTCTGCTGGAGGACTCCGCTCCTTCCTCTATAACTCTCCTCTCCTGAAATACTCTGCACTGCTGGAGGACTTTGCTCCTTCCTCTATAACTCTCCTCTCCTGAAATACTCTGCACTGCTGGAGGGCTCCGCTCCTTCCTCTATAACTCTCCTCTCCTGAAATACTCTGCTCTGCTGGAGGAATCCGCTCCTTCCTCTATAACTCTCCTCTCCTGAAATACTCTGCACTGCTGGAGGACTCCACTCCTTCCTCTATAACTCCTCTCCTGAAATACTCTGCGCTGCTGGAGGACTCCTCTCCTTCCTCTATAACTCTCCTCTCCTGAAATACTCTGCGCTGCTGGAGGACTCCGCTCCTTCCTCTATAACTCTCCTTTCCTGAAATACTCTGCACTGCTGGAGGACTCCGTTCCTTCCTCTATAACTCTCCTCTCCTGAAATACTCTGCACTGCCGGAGGACTCCGCTCCTTCCTCTATAACTCTCCTCTCCTGAAATACTCTGCACTGCTGGAGGACTTTGCTCCTTCCTCTATAACTCCTCTCCTGAAATACTCTGCACTGCTGGAGGACTCCGCTCCTTCCTCTATAACTCTCCTCTCCTGAAATACTCTGCACTGCTGGAGGACTCCACTCCTTCCTCTATAACTCTCCTCTCCTGAAATACTCTGCACTGCTGGAGGACTCCACTCCTTCCTCTATAACTCTCCTTTCCTGAAATACTCTGCGCTGCTGGAGGACTCTGCTGTTGTTTTATTGAAAAGAATCAAGCAACAAAATTTCATACAAAAGTAAAAAACATAACCATAGTACATTCTTACTTCAACATAAAACAAAAGGAATGCACATCCATGTCCAGAATATATACAATATATACAGAGTTTACTACCAAAACTTTCAAACTATAGAAAACTACATAAAGCAGCAGAGAGGGCCTAAGAGGCCCTATGTACGCCCATCGCCTATGTACACCCATCACCTATGTACGCCATCACCTATGTACGCCATCACCTATGTACACCATCACCTATGTACGCCCATCACCTATGTACGCCCATCACCTATGTACACCCATCACCTATGTACGCCATCACCTATGTACACCATCACCTATGTACGCCCATCACCTATGTACGCCCATCACCTATGTACGCCCATCACCTATGTACGCCCATCACCTATGTACGCCCATCACCTATGTACGCCCATCACCTATGTACACCATCACTTATGTACGCCCATCGCCTATGTACGCCCATCGCCTATGTACGCCCATCACCTATGTACGCCCATCACCTATGTACGCCCATCACCTATGTACACCATCACCTATGTACACCCATCACCTATGTACTCCCATCACCAATGTACCCCCATCACCTATGTACTCCCATCACCTATGTACACCCATAAACTATGTACACCATCACCTATGTACACCCATCACCTATGTATGCCCATCACCTATGTACTCCCATCACCTATGTACTCCCATCGCCTGTGTACGCCCATCACCTATGTACGCTTATCGCCTGTGTACGCCCATCACCTATGTACGCCCATCGCCTATGTACGCCCATCGCCTATGTACGCCCATCGCCTATGTACACCCATCGCCTATGTACACCCATCACCAATGTACTCCCATAAACTATGTACACCCATCACCTATGTACACCTATAAACTATGTACACCCATCACCTATGTACTCCCATAAACTATGTACACCCATCACCTATGTACACCCATAAACTATGTACACCATCACCTATGTACACCCATAAACTATGTACACCCATCACCTATGTACACCCATCACCAATGTACTCCCATAAACTATGTACACCCATCACCTATGTACACCCATCACCAATGTACTCCCATAAACTATGTACACCCATCACCTATGTACACCCATCACCTATGTACTCCCATAAACTATGTACACCATCACCTATGTACACCCATCACCTATGTATGCCCATCACCTATGTACTCCCATCGCCTATGTACGCCCATCACCTATGTACACCATCACCAATGTACGCCCATCACCTATGTACGCCCATTGCCTGTGTACACCCATCACCTATGTACGCTCATCGCCTGTGTACACCCATCACCTATGTACGCCCATCACCTATGTACACCCATCACCAATGTACCCCCATCACCTATGTACACCCATCACCTATGTACACCCATCACCTATGTACGCCCATCGCCTATGTACCCCCATCACCTTTGTACACCCATCACCTATGTACGCCCATCACCTATGTACACCATCACCTATGTACACCATCACCTATGTACACCATCACCTATGTACACCCATCACCTATGTACACCATCACCTATGTACACCCATCACCTATGTACGCCCATCACCTATGTACACCATCACCTATGTACACCATCACCTATGTACACCCATCACCTATGTACACCATCACCTATGTACACCCATCACCTATGTATGCCCATCACCTATGTATGCCCATCACCTATGTACGCTATCACCTATGTATGCAGCCATTTTTCAAAAATTAAGCATCAAGGAAAAAAACTAGGGTGATAAGAGACAGACAGCCACACCCCGGAAAAAGACTCCTGGTAGTCAGAGATGCTTGAAACCCCTCCAAGCCTTCAACCAAGCCCCCCGACTCCGCTTGTTTCGCTCAAGCACCCGAATCTTCCCCATCACATGCAAAATGTCACACGCTACCACAAGACCAGGAAGGATTTTTGTGACCTGACACTGTGCATTCCAGGTGAAATAATGGACTACTAGGCTAACTTGAAAAAGTTTATCCAAACAAAAAACCCCACCAGTGTTGAATGCTCCGTACACCCACTCAGCATAACCCAGCCTAGAGAGGAAAGGAACATAGAGGGCCCACCCCATCTGTTTGTATACCTCTGTACTAAAAGGGCAACCAAGCAGAAAATGGTCCATAGTCTCCTCCTCACCTGCACACTCCTCCCGAGGACAACCAAGATCCATCTCACTGTGGTATTTCAAATTGCCCCAAACATAGAGCCTCCCATGGAAGCACAGCCAGGCCAGATCCTTAAATTTAACAGGGACTCTATCCAAATGAATTAGCCTTAACCCTTCCCTCACAATTTCACCTGGGCAATCCCTTAAGGGAGTCCAAAAAATTTCCATCTTGCCTCGATCAAGCTCTTTCCTCCCAAGAAGTTCAGCATAAAAGATCCTCACGGCCTTCAGGATCCCTGACCTGAACTTTGTTAAGGAACCTGTACTATCCTTAAGGTCAACGACTGTCTTAACAGCTATACTTTGTTTGCAGTTCTGGTGATGGTTAGGCGAATACTACTTTCCATAGTCCCTCTCCAGAACCAAAAAGGCATGCTGGTCATATTGACACTTCCTGAGGAGGAGTTTCACCTCAGAGATTGCCCCAGGATTTCCTCCTCTCGAGACAAGAATATCCAGCTTCCTCCGCAAACTTTGGTTGGTCATGCATCTATCAAACTGCTTTCTATTGGCTAGGACCCTGAAGAATCCAGTGATCCTCTTTTTGGTCAGCTCCCACCACTCAGCCTTGCTGCTACAAAAGTCCAGGATTGTCCCCTGTGCCTCAAAGAATTCCTCAAAAGATTGTCCAACATGTACTTCCTCGAGGAGAGTTGAATTCAATCTCCAGATGCCCTTGCCCTCTGAGGGGAGTCTAAAGCATACAAGACCACAGATAGCATACAGCGATCAGAGAACTCTATTGCCTGCACCACTGGTGGAGAGAAAGCAGAGGTCTCTTTTAAAAGAAACCTATCTATCCTACTCTGGCTATTACCTCATTGAAAGGTGAACCCTGTTTCATCTAGGAGGTTTAATGTGCACATCCACATGACCAGCATCCCTAACCATACTATTAAAAAAATGCTATCATATCCCAGCTTGTCTTTGAAGTCCTTCCTGTCCTTGGGCCTAGTCACAGTATTAAAGTCACATCCAAAAACCACTTGCAGGGATGTAAAAAGAAATGGCTTGACCCTTGTAAAAAGGCATTTCCTGTCCCACTTTGTGTGCGCCCCATAAGCATTAATTAGGTGCAGGTCCTGCCCTCCCACAAGGATGTCTAAAACCATACATCTGCCAATCTAGACCTCAATAACGGCTCAGCCGCAAGAGACCAGTAAGGTGGACCATACCTCCACTCTCTCTTGGCCATATGAATATCTGCCAAGGAGGTGAGCCTAGTCTCTTGCAAAAATAAAATTTCAGCATCTAATTGGCTGAACAAAAAGAAGGCTATACATTGAGCTCTTACCAAATTAAAGCTGGTGACATTTATTTTCGCCACTTTTAGCAAAGGGGGAACCACCATTTGGGTTATTGGATTGCTTCTTAGCTCCCCTCTGCTGCTCATCATCAGAAGCCTCTCTCTTTCTCAAGGCCTCCTCAAACTCCATTTCAGATTCTGAACTAGGCTCAGAAAAAGCGCCCAATGAGGAAATATTTAAATTGGTCCAAAAATGGTTGTAGACAGGTACTGGAGCTTCCCATCCCTATTCCGTGCCCACCGACCGCCTCTTCTGCCTCACAACCTTCCTTCTCCCCTCTAGGTATTGCAAGCCAGATTCAGAGATGCTCTCATCTCCTGAATTTTTGTTAGAAGTCTTCACAGAAGACTTCTATACAGAAGAGACAATAGCACAATTTTTTGCCACCCTCTACCACTCCTGGTGGGGAGACCTTCCTTCAAGTCAGACTTGGGAGCGGGTACAGTAGGTTGAGGGGACACAGAGACAGACACAGAAGGAATACTTACAGACACAAGACAGGTCCCTGCAGCTCCTAGCCGTCTTGTGCGGTAGACAGTTCCAGACATTATCAAGCCCGTAGGCCTGCTATAGGCCTGAGAACGTCAGGAACAATCCACTGCTGGATTGCGGGGAACACTAATTGCCGGTGGACCAGAGGATCAGGTGAGTTTCCCCCCTCCGGTCCCATGCCCGCTATGTGATGGTGTTGACCAATCAGAGCTCATATTGTTGGCACTGTTAGGAGAGAAAGCCACAGGGATTTCAAATTCCCAGACCGGTGAATCGGCTTTTCGGTTTCTGACAGCGGGGTGTCGGCAATCTGGAAAAGTGGAACTGGGGGGATGGGGAGGGGGTCAAATGGATGGCTCGAACTGCTGGAGGCTGGGGGGGAGAGCTGCTGCAGATGCGGGGAACAAAGCCGTGGGAGAGGCAAGAGGGGGCCACAGCCACTGATGGAAGCCGGAGCTACTGGTGGAACCCATCATGCAGGGAGGTTACCCGCACTGCTCCTGTGTGAACTCAGGTACAAAGTCCCTATGACAGAAAGGAATCTCACCCCATTTCTGTTCAAATCACATGCAATTATTTGCAGTGTGATTTGAGCCCTTTCATGTATGGGCTCAAATCATACAGAAAAGGTATAGGTACTTGGTATTGGCAAGTACTTAACCGAATGAATCGGTACTCGTACTCGCCGGTAAAAAAAAAAAGGTATCGGTGCAACCCTTATATATTTATTTATTACATCGAGTTTATATAGCGCCAAAGGGTTTGCTCAGCGCTGTACAATAGGGGGGACAATACATGGCACAGTACAAAAACAGACAGCGTACGAGGGGTAAGAGGGCCCTACTCTTTCAAGCTTACAATCTAGGAGGGAGGGGGTAGTGGAACAATAGGAAGTGGCTGAGGGGAATGAAGTGGCTGAGGGGGATGAAGTGGTGGGAGGAATGAGGGAGGATGGCCGTTAGGTGAGGGTGGGGTAGGCTTCCCTGAAGAGATGGGTTTTGAGGGAGCGTCTGAATGTGGGGAGGGAAGGCGACAGTCGGATGGATTGGGGCAGTGAGTTCCAGAGGATAGGGGAGGACCTGGAGAAGTCCTGCAGTCGTGCATGGGAGGAGGAGAACAGGGAGCAGGATAGAAGGAGGTCCTGTGAGGAGCGAAGGGTACGGGTAGGGTGGTACTTGGGGATCAGGTTGGTGAGGTAGTCAGGGGCAGTGTTATGAACAGCTTTGTAGGTCAGGATTAGAAGTTTAAATTTGATGCGTTGGGCAATCAGGAGCCAGTGGAGGGAGAGGCAGAGGGGGGTGGCAGAGGTGGAGCGGGTGGTGAGGTGGATGAGTCTGGCCGCTGAGTTCAGGATGGTCTGGAGCGGGGAGAGCCTGCACTTGGGTAGGCCAATGAGAAGAGAGTTGCAGTAGTCAAGGCGTGAGATGATGAGGGAGTGTACAAGAAGTTTGGTGGTGTCTGGGGTGAGGAAGGTACGTATCTTGGCAATGTTGCGGAGATGGAGCCTGCATGTGTTTGCAAGTGATTTGACATGAGGGAGGAAGGAGAGGTTTGAGTCAAGAATGACGCCAAGGACTTTGGCTTGCGGGGCGGGAATGATAGTGGTGTTGGTGGTGGTGATGGATATGCTGGGGGGGGGGTGTGGGCAGGGGGAAATACGAGGAGTTCGGTTTTGGAGAGGTTAAGCTTGAGGAAATGGAGCGACATCCAGTCTGAGATGTCGTTTAGGAGGTGAGTGATGCGGGCGGAGGTAGTGGGGGTGAGGAGAGGGGTGGAGAGGTAGATTTGGGTGTTGTCAGCATAGAGGTGATAATTGAAGCCATGGGAGTGTATGAGTGTGCCCAGGGAGGAGGTGTAGATGGAGAAGAGAAGGGGTCCAAGGACAGAGCCTTGGGGGACTTTAACAGAGAGGGGGAGGGAGGGGGAGGTGGTACCATTTTAGGTGACGCTGAAGGAGCGTCGGGATAGGTAGGATGAGAACCAGGAGAGAGCGGTATCTCTGATGCCAAGGGAGAGTAGTTTATTAAGGAGGAGGGGGTGGTCGACTGTGTCGAAGGCCGCAGAGAGGTCCAGGAGAAGGAGGACAGAGTAGTCGCCCTTGGCTTTGGCGTTTAGTAGGTCGTTAGTGATTTTGAGGAGGGCAGTTTCAGTGGAGTGTAGGGGACGGAAGCCGGGCTGTAATGGGTCAAGGAGGTTATTGTCAATAAGGTGGGGGCTTAGGCGATCGTAGACTATGCGCTCAAGGAGCTTGGAGGTGAGTGGCAGCAGGGAGATGGGTCTGAGGTTGTTGGGGTCCGCGGGATCCAGGGAGGGCTTTTTGAGGATGGGGCTGATATGTGCGTGCTTTAGGGGGGAGGGGAATGCGCCAGTAGAGAGGGAGAGATTGAAGATGTGGGTGAGGGAGCAGATGAGGGAAGAGGGGGGTGACCGGAGGAGTTGAGAGGGGATAGGGTCCAGGGGGCAGGTAGTGAGGCGGGCTTCTGAGAGGACCTTGACGATTTCCTCAGTAGTGACAGGGCTGAGGGAGTGCAGTGCAGGGGGGGTTACGGTGGGCGGGGCCTTGGGAGCGGTGGAGGGCAGTGCGGTTGTGAGGGCAGAGGAGGGGGGAGAAGAAGGGGTGACGGGGGTGGGGAGGCTAGGTGGGGAGGTAGATTGCGAGTTGACAATGTCCTTACGGATAGTTTCAATCTTGTTACGGAAATGGGTGGCAATCTCGTGGGCGGTGAGTGAGGTACTGAGTGGAGGAGGGGGGGAGAGAGCAGGGAGTTGAAGGTGGAGAAGAGTCGGTGAGGGCAGGAGGAGAGGGTGTTGATTAGGTTAACAAAGTAGGCCTGCTTGGCGGCGTGGAGGGAGGAGGTGTAAGTGAGGAAGGCAGATTTGTAGAGGGAGAATGCGTGAGGGGACCTGGTTTTGCGCCACAGTCTCTCCAGTGCGCGACTGCGACGTTTGAGGCGTTTAGTGCTGTCATTCTGCCATGGTTGAAGCGGCCTGGGTTTGATGATGCGTGTGGTTAGGGGTGCCAGAGTGTCTAGGGCAGCTGACAGTGAGTCGTTGTACAAGGTGGTGGCTATGTCAGGGCATGACAGTGGGATGATGCTGTCGTGTAGGCGGTCGGCGGCTGAGTGGAGGGGGGCCGGGTTCAGGTTGCGGAGATTGCGGCTGGTGATGGCTTGGCGTTTTTGGGGGGGGGAGTTGGGGGAAGGGGAGATGGAGAACGTGATGAGGTGGTGGTCAGAGAGAGGGAAGGGGGTGTTAGAGAACTGGTTGAGGGTACAGAGGTGGGAGAAGACGAGGTCCAGGGTGTTCCCTCCGATGTGGGTGGAGGATTGCGTGTGCTGTGTGAGCGCGAAGGAGGAGGTTAGGTGGAGGAATTGGGAAGTGGCCGGGCTGTTGTCGTTGATGGGGATGTTGAAGTCCCCGAGGATGATGGTCGGTAGCTCAGAGGAGAGGAAGAAGGGGAGCCAGTGTATATATATATACAGTATACACACTATATTGCCAAAAATATTGGGATGCCTGCCTTTCGTAGGGTTCAATATTCAGTTGGCCCACCCTTTGCAGCTATAACAGCTTCAATTCTTCTGGGAAGGCTTTTCAAGAGGGTGTCTATGGGAAGGTTGGACCATTCTTCCAGAAGCACATTTGTCAGGTCAGGTACTGATATCGGACGAGAAGGCCTGTCTTGCAGTCTAATTCATCCCAAAGGTGTTCTGTGTGGTTGAGGTCAGGACTCTGTGCAGGCCAGTCAAGTTCCTCCACCTCAAACTGGCTCCTCCATGTCTTTATGGACCTTGCTTTGTGTACTGGTGTGCAGTCATGTTGGAACAGGAAGAGGCCATCCCCAAACTCTTCCCACAAAACTGGGAGCATGAAATTGTCCAAAATGTCTTGGTATTCCCTTCACTGGAACTAGGAGGCCAAGCTCAACTCCTGAAAATTACCCCACACCATAATCCCCCCTCCACCAAACTCTACACTTGGCATAATGCAGTCAGGCAAGTATCATCCTCCTGGCAACAACCAAACCCAGACATGTCCATCAGATTGTCAGACATAGAAGCTTGGATGCAGCTGCTCAGGGCACAGTGCATTGTGGGGTGCGGCAGGCGAACAGACCACCGAATGCCCTTGCCGTTCGTGTGTTCGCCGAACACACAAACGGCCGATGTTCGATTCGAACTAACGATCGACTCCAACATACAGCCCATCACTATTGATAAGGAGGGAAATAGAGGAACCAGGGAAGGCAAAATATAAGCACAATAAACTTCAGCTTTAACAGAAATATCTTACTCCTTCACATTAGAACTAACCAGAAATGTTCTTGATGTGTTTCTCACTTTATGATCCCTAATATTGCAGTAAATGAATATACGGCCGATGCCTCATTTCCATAAGAATGTGTTATTAAAGAGCTACTGGAATGAATAGTGTAAGAATAAAGGAGCAGAATGTGGATGGGAACATCGGCTTAGGACAGGACAGCTGCATCCGAGTCACGGAAGCCATCTATTCCCATTAAATCGTGCTGAAGAGAAGTCCCCAGGAGGAGATTTAAATTCTCCTAAGGAAGCCCCGAGCAATTTTCAACAGCTGTGGTTTTCAAGACACTCCATTTAATGCCGACTTCAAGTTCATTCACACGACTTAATGGCTTTCTTACACCCAGCATCTGTCCTCCATACACTCTACAGCACCAGTCACGGCTAATGTCACCCACCATATTGTAATGGCATCAGATGGAAGTTCTTCTCTCTGTCTCTCTGCTAAAAGTTCCTTTGTTAACAATGTATGATGAGGATATTTATTACTGCAACTGTATATTCTTCAACGATGAGAAGACAAAAGGTACAAGCATTTAAATCCTATGTAAGGCTGCTGAATAAAATACCTGCATGGCATGAAGAACTAAGGGCTGATTTACAGGGGAGGCCAGGGCTGTAAAAATAGATGTTTTTATCACCCTCTCCCCCTTCAGCTGCTCTACTTGCCAGGTTGGGTTGTATTCAAAATATACTTGTAGCACCCTCCTAGTTAGCTAGGGGGAGCTAGCTGATTGTTTTTTTAGTTAGAAAGGCTGGGCAGCAGTCTGGGCAATGGTCAGGTTGGTCAAATTTGGGTCGGGGCTGAAAGGCTCTGCGGATCAGTTCCTTGATACCTCCCCTTGCTCTAGTATCCTGGAAAAGATTCTAGAAGCAGTGGGTGGGGGTGAGAAGGGGCTGGTCTGCAATTTTAGGGGATCCTAACCAATCCCCAGGCAGGAGGCCTGACATGGGGTCAGGACAGCCCTTAAAAGTGACTGAGCCTACTCATCACCAGGAAAGATGTGAGGAAGCTGAGATGCAGGAGCCTGGGAGGGGGCCCAGTGGGAAGAGGCCTACCTACAGGCTAGGTGCTGGAAAGGAGAATCGCTCAACCTCACCAGCCCCCACAGCAAGGACCTCCTGTAGTGCCAGAAAAGGAGCCAGCCTGGCAGAAGGCCTGAAGGCAGCCACCTACCTAATTTTTCTCACAGGACTGAGACTGAGTAATCCTACACCCCCTGGGCCATTTAAGGGAAAACGAGCACTCTGGTGGGAAACATGATTAGCTACTTACCCAGGACTGTTTCATTTAAAGTGGCAGGCACTGGATTCCCTTGCCCAGGGATTCCCTCAGGCAGTTAGATAAGAAGAGGATTGTCTGGGGTTGTACGCCAGGAGAGGCTGGAGAGCTCTTCAAGAAGAGTTTCTGCTATGTAAAGACTTGTACATAGTTGCTAAGGGGTTTGTCTTCGCTTTGCAGTTCCATCGGGCATCCCATACACCCCTTACCCCAATCCAAGTTTAACACCCCTTAATAAAACATAAAACCAAGCTCAAGGACTGTTTACTGACCCTGAATGCAATTCTATGGAAAATGTGTGTTGTCTGGCTGTGCAGGACTATAGGGACACCTAAAGCTCTAGTGACTCCTAAGGGGGTAGTGCTACATATTCCATCTTGCATTTGGTGGGCAGTACTGCTGACAAATGTGACCCATTTAAGTAACCCAAGAAAAAAAGAAAAACAGAGGACTTACCAGCCTTGCACATCAAGGAAAAGAACCGAAGTGGGAGAAGGACAACCGCCCACCAATTACTAGTATAGAGTATAAGGAACTGGGAGTCCATATGTTGCTCCTCGCCAGCTGTTTTAATCCTGAAAAGCGTAATTTACATTACATGGTTGTAAGGTGGTTACTTCAATGGAAACCAAAAAAACAACCTCCTGCGCTCAAGGTGGATGTTCATGGATCTTCAACAGCTCAAATGATTTATATATAAGTAAGGCCTTGTAGCCCCCCTTAGGACTGAGGAAGCCCAAAAGGAACACTAGCAAAAAACAAAAACGGGGGGCGAGCAGCCTTGTGCTTTACCCTTATAAATCCTTTTACTGAAGTAATAAAACAGATGTATACTCACAAACAGCAAATAAACTCAAGCTATTCAGTATTGACAGTGATCCACATCGTCGGGCCCACTCTGCAGGTCCCAGTATAGGGAAGAGACTTGAAATGGCTGACAAGTTTCTAGGGGGGTTCCCTCTTCCTCAGAGCCAAATCATTTGTGTGCGGTGTGCTCCCAGCACAAAGACAAGTACGCACATATTCAGCCCCATGAGAAAAAGCCCAGCCTAGTGCGGCCGCATATTTGCATTCCGTCAATGCCAAGGGGTTAAGGCTCCATGCACAGTGGGCTTAAAAAACCACCAGTTCCCTTGGCAGAGAAAAACACTGATATAGAGAGTTTTTGTGCACAGTTTAGGCGAGCTTAGGAGAGTTTAGTGGTTTTTCTGCCAGAAATCAAAATGCAAACCAGAGGGTTTTTTTTTCCTGCCTCTAAATGTTGAGCTTAAAATTTCATCCTATTGTGCATGGACACAAAAGATAACACTGAGCTGCTTCTACAGGCAAAACACAAAGCGTGCCAGTGTGCACGGAGCCTAAGTGGTCCAATATACCGCTCGCTGGTCATGGTACAGCCCCATTCCAGAAATTCAGAGAATGAGACCCAATCACTATGACTGTAACGAAACCGGACCCCGACTGCGCTAGGGTATTTCCGTTAGACTCCCGATTCCCTGTCCGAACACAGATCCACGGACATTACCGCTGGCAATACAGGACGAGACAGCACCAGGCTTAAGACAGGAAGTCAACTGCTTTATTTTAATACAAACACAAGATATATACACAGGGCGGTAAAATACAACCAGTAACCGGAAACACATCAGCAGGCCGTCCCATCAGGGGGAAGGGCTGCCGGAAACACCCCCCACCAAACCAAGACACACAATAGAACAATGGGATACACCACGTGGCAGTAGAAAATACAGGAACCCTACATCCCATAATAGTTTGCTGGCATGCAAGACACAATAGAACAATTTGATGCAGCACGTGGCAGTGAACAATGAACAACCCCCACACCCCACCTATACATGTCCACACAATACTAGGACAGATCATCCTGTACCCCTTACAGGCACAGGGTGACTCACACATAATGGGAACATGGGGAGATGATACAGGGGTCCCCCCCACCCCCAAAAGTCACTTCTGTCACAATGCCTTCCTGTGCTTATTGCTGCCTCTTGAACTTCTTAGGCTTTGGTAAAGAAGTGTGACTCCAATTCATGGACTGATTTTTCATTTACAGATAATAAAGATATACCCTCGTTTCATTCCCTGTCACCAGATCGGCAAAAAAACAATCTGGTGACAGGGTTTCAGCATTATCATAGCAAGCTTCCACCTTTCTCTCCTTCAAACCTGGTGTTAACTGTCAAGGTATCGAGTTTCTCATAACCTAAGTCTTCCAACATCTTCTGGATGTCATTATGGCCACAGTCCAGTTGGGCTGAAAAATTCATGGATTGTGTAGATAGTTATACAGTGCATCCAGAAAGTATTCACTGCACTTAACTTTTGCCACATTTTGTTATATTACGGCCCTATTCCAAAATGGATTAAATTCATTTTTTTCCTCAACTCTACAAACAATACCCCATAATGGCAACTTGAAAGAAGTTTGTTTTGAAATCTTTGCAAGTTATTAAAATTAAAAAACAAAAAAAAGCACATGTACATAAGCACCGTTAGCACTAATTACAGCTTCAAGTCATTTGGAGTATGATGCTACAAGCTTGGTACACCTATTTTTGGGCAATTTCTCCCAATAGATGTAGCTCTACTCCTGAAGGAGCTGCTGATTTTTACAGTTTTCCCCAACTAGTACAGAGGCTGGCCATCCCCTCAAGCACCAGTCCATTCAAGACGGCTGAAATAATACAGTCTAGGGGATGCCTGTTTGTAGTTTATTTCTTGAAGAACCTCAACATGGACAATCTCCTCCTAGAATAATAGTGAGTTGATTGAACTAAGACCTCACAGATGAAGGCCATGGGTCAAGTAATTTTTGGAATCTGGTTACTTCGCGCTGATACACAACTGCCGGTACCTGATGCAGCTTCCAGAACACTACACTACTCACAGAGCTCAATTACTCACAAGTCTCCAAGGACACCTGCCAACTTCCAGCTTTCTCTAGACATGGCCCAGTGAATGAGACACCACCTCTCCAGACCAGATCCATTGTGATGAGGTTCTTTATTCAGCTCCTAGCAAAGTCCATTCTGGCCCTCAACCCTGACACCGCTGAGGCCTCAAGAGCAACTGTACAGTTCATGGGCAACCTGAGGGCAGTACCCAACCCCCCTGCTCTCCAGTGTCTAAGACTATTTATCAGCCCCCTCTGGACACTCTCCAGGGGTTGGCTGGAACCTGATAAATTTTCAGGCAGGTTGTTTTGAATCTTCCACCCTAAGCTCTGGAGGCTTCTTCAGAGGCAAGGGGAAGTAATCAAACTCCTAGACTGTAGGACCCCTGAGCAGACCAGACCAAAAAATCACTGCTTCCTTGATTATGGAAGGAGACAAACTAATGCTAATGGTGTGCTACATAGATATTTTGACATTATCACCAAGTAGATGCTTGGGCTGCAATATATGGACTTTTGGCACTGGAGATTGATGTAAGCCCTACAGAATGTGTTAATCCTAATAATTAAAAGAAGAAACCCTAAACAACCAATCAGTGGGTGTTTTTACTCTACCGGCTGCTCTAAGCCAGTGAAAAGTAAAGCCTAACTGGGTAACCACAAGCTGTAGGTCTTTGCACGGCCGCATTGAAAGTGCTCTTCTCCAGCTAACCACCCTACAACGTCGGGGTATAGCAGCATTCCATAGAAAACACCAGCAGCACCGAGCCTACCAGATTCATCTTTCTGGCAGTAATTTTCTTCACAAAACTTCCACTTTTCAATATTTTATAATGTGTATCACTGTGTAACTACGCTCTACATCACAATAATGATTCTAAGCGGAGAGCAACCTCGCGCTAAACGTCCTAATAAACATTTCCCCCGTCCTTTTCATTATAATAAAACCTATTTATTTGTTTTTGAGAAAACCACTGATACTCTCCCCGTATTTATCATGGGCAGGGTGGCTGGTAATAAACAGAACAGGTCTCTATAATTCTGAGGAAGGATTCCGTGCAGGCTACGGGGTTATGAGACCTAGAGAATATATATATTGTGGAATGAATCCCAAGGGTCTAATATGAAAGCCTTGCCATGACTACCTTGGACCTTTCTCATATGAAATCTCCTCTTCTTGCCATGCATTGCACTCTGGTAAATCAACAACTATAGCTCTCTTCAATCACGGAACAAATTATGAATTCTGTGTATTATAAAATATACATAAGCTTGGTTTCTCCCTTCCTCTGGGCTCCTGTGTGTTTATTGCTGTTGAATAGGACTCACCCATTCACCCATCTACAGGGAAAGCTTACCCAGAGACAAAAGGTTTTGGCCAGACTGGGCTAGGGATGCTACCGTTTCTTCAAGCCAAACCTGAACACTTTAGCGGAGTGTGGAAAAATTTTTTCGTTAATATACAGTATTGTGCAAAGTTTTTAGGCAGGTGTAAAAAATGCAGTAAATTAGAAATACTTTCAGAAAAAGAAGTCTAAGTAGTTTATTTCTATTAAATAACAAAATAGAAACTAAATGAACAGAAGAAAAATGTAAATTGTGACAAGAGTCACTTTGGGTGGGGGGCCCATGGAACACAGCTCACTTTGGAGAGGTGGGGAGACCCCTGTCTCAGCTCCCCATATGTCAGGGTCCTGTCCACGGCAGGAGTTCTGGAAGATCTGGCATTTCTGCCAATACTGTACATGGCCGCAGAAGGACACATCAGCCTCAGTCTGGTGCCAGACGGCCTTTATAAGGAGGCTCATCACTTCCTCTGGTTGCTGGATAATCTCTAGCTCCCTGTTCCTGGTTCCTGTGATTCTAACTTGTGATTTCCTGTTACCAACTCGGCTTGCTCCTGGACCTGTCTACTCTCATTTACCCCTGATCTGACCTTGGCTTGACTTCTCTATCTCCCACTCCTCTGTGAATGACCTCGGCTTTCCCAGCTGACTACGTCCGCTCTGATTTCCACCTGGTACCTGACCTTGGCTTGAACCAACTACCCAGTAAACATCCAAATCCCGGAAGGGCTTGCTTAAAACGCACAGACGCCTCCTGACTGCAGACCTATCTCCATGCACCAGCTGTGCTTCTGAGTGGACCACCAACCAGCACTCCTACAGGCGACCTGTGCAACTTTGTGCCAGACTTCTGCTGTCCCACTCTCAGGGGAGTCCGGAACTTAGCCGCAAGGGAAGCCCTCTCTCCATTGGCCTCCATCACCAGGTACGTGATACCATATCCCTATTATGTGTAAGTCACCCTGTGCCTTTTAGGGGTACAAGGTGATCTGTCCTAATATTAGGGTGGGGGGTTGTTAATTGATTTATGTTATGTGGTTGCATCCCATTGTTCTATTGTGTGTCTGGCTTGGGAGCAAACTATTAAGGATGTATGTGTTTATTTGTATTGGTTTGGTGGGGGGTGTCTCCAGCAGTCCTCCCTCCTGATGGGATTGTCTGTTGGTGTGTCTCTTGTTGCTAAATGTAGATTGCCCCGCCCTGTGTCATAATGCAGGGAGGGGGGATTATTCCCTTGAGTGTATATATCTTGTATCTGTGTTAAAATAAACTAGTCTACCTCCTGGTTTACTTATAGACTGGTGTCGTCTAGTACTGTTTGGTCAGCTGTGGTCGGTGTTTGGCCGGGGAATCGGTATTCTAACGGAAGTACTGTCTGGGTCGGTTCCGTTACATAAATGAAATCAATATTTGGTGTGGCCACCCATCGCCTACTCTGCTCTCTTTTAGGTGCACTCTGAAAACCCATCTATTCAGGGAAGCCTATCCCTACCCCAGCTAATACTGGAATCCCCTACTCTTCCTACCACTCCATCCCCCACAGCTAATTACCTCTTGTACCACTCTCCCCTCCCTCCTAGATTGTAAGCTCCAAGGATCAGGGCCCTCCAATCCCTCTTGTATTGAACTGTATTGTTGCTGTATTGTCTCCCACCATATTGTAAAGCGCTGAGCAAACTGTCGGCGCTATATAAGTCCTGTATAATAATAATAATCAGATCAGGCCACCTTCTTCCATTGTTCCTAGTTCTGATGCTCACATGGTAAAGAATCCTCCCAACACGAGGTGCACACTCCTGTTAGAGACCAACACTTCCCAGGTGTGCGCATTTCTGAGCCGGTAAGTATACATATCTAGAAATAGGTAAGTATACACATTTTTCCTTTTCAGGGTAGTTAATATAGGGCGTAGGATGGGGATGGGAGCAGGTTTAAGCTTAGACAGGCCTAAACCAGACTTCTACTTTAAATACAAAGTCCCGTAAGAGTTTGAGACCCCGTGGTGAAACCATTGCACACACTGGAGTGCAGTTTTACTTCTGAGAATGAGTCAGACAGACAGATAAGCTGATCATTATAACGGCTTAAATACTGTTTTTTGGATTATTTCAATTCTGTCTGTATGCCGGCAGCCATTGCCAAATGAAAGCTGAAACAGATCATTATAGCCAGTGACTGAGCTACCAGCCGATCTCTTTGGGTGATAATTGAGTCTATAATTCCACAGTTATCATACTTTAATATTTCACCTCCTTTCTAGCAGCAGGATGACAATGGCTCAGGCAATGGAGAAACTCGGACTCTTTTGCCAAAATTGAAAATGTCATCGGGAGCCCCGGAGAGTGCGTACGCTGCAGCCAGAGCCTACCGCTTCTGCCATTCAGTCTTTCTTCCCGAAACCGATTGCCGTAATAGGCTCTGATACCGCCTGCATCTAAAAGCTCGTTTCGATTTACTGAACAGCTGGGGACATGGAATCCTTCATTCAGAAAACACAAACAAATATGAGGACTGTACTGAAAGTAATGCAAAAGTGGCCATGACTTCTTCTAGGGTTATTAATCCCAAAACCAAAAATAATACATTGCTCAAAAAATGAAAAGAACACTTTGAAAACACATCAGATCTCAATGGGGAAACATTTGCTGGATATCTATACTGATATGGACTGGGATTCCCCATCGTTTGATGGAAATGAAAATGATCGACCTACAAAAGATTGAATTCAAAGACACCCCGAAAATCAAAGTGAAAAAATGATGCAGCAGCCGAGTCCATTTATATCCGCTCTCCCCGGACCCTGCATTCACTGTATCTGCTTTCCCCATACCCTGCATTCACTATATCCGGTCTCCCTGGACCCTGCATTCACTATATCTGCTCTAAACGGATCCTGCATTCACTATATCTGCTCTAAACGGACCCTGCATTCACTATATCCGCTCTCCCCGGACCCTGCATTCACTATATCTGCTCTCCCCGGACCCTGCATTCACTATATCTGCTCTCCCCGGACCCTACATTCACTATATCCGGTCTCCCCGGACCCTGCATTCACTATATCCGCTCACCCTTGACCCTGCATTCACTATATCCGCTCTCCCCGGACCCCGCATTCACTATATCCGCTCTCCCCGGACCCTGCATTCACTATATCCGCTCTCCCCGGACCCCGCATTCACTATATCCGCTCTCCCAGGACCCTGCATTCAGTATATCCGCTCTCCCCGGACCCTACATTCACTATATCCAGTCTCCCCGGACCCTGCATTCACTATATCCGCTCTCCCCGGACCCCGCATTCACTATATCCGGTCTCCCCGGACCCTGCATTCACTATATCCGCTCTCCCCGGACCCCGCATTCACTATATCCGGTCTCCCCGGACCCTGCATTCACTATATCCGCTCTACCCGGACCCCGCATTCACTATATCCGCTCTCCCCGGACCCTGCATTCACTATATCCGCTCTCCCCGGACCCTGCATTCACTATATCCGCTCTCCCCGGACCCCGCATTCACTATATCCGCTCTCCCCGGACCCTGCATTCACTATATCCGCTCTACCCGGACCCCGCATTCACTATATCCGCTCTCAACGGACCCTGCATTCACTATATCCGCTCTCCCCGGACCCTGCATTCACTATATCCGCTCTCCCCGGACCCCGCATTCACTATATCCGCTCTCCCCGGACCCCGCATTCACTATATCCGGTCTCCCTGGACCCCGCATTCACTATATCCGGTCTCCCCGGACCACGCATTCACTATATCCGCTCTCCCTGGACCCTGCATTCACTATAACCGCTCTCCCCGGACCCCGCATTCACTATATCCGCTCTCCCCAGACCCCGCATTCACTATATCCGCTCTCCCCGGACCCTGTCACGTATCTTCTTTGTTCCCATCCTGCCCGGTATCCTTACACCGCTTTCTTTCTTCCTTTCCAGCTCTACTGCCTGTAGGTGAGCCCCTCTCTCCATCTGGGCCCCCTCTGAGCAGGCTCAGAAACACTTAAAGGTTGTCCCAGCCCCTTTCCATACTCCTGTTGGGGATTGGCTAGGATCTCTCAAGAGTTCGGGCCAGCCACTCCTCAGATCCATCCACTTCTCAGATCCACCCACTCCTCCAGGGGTGGACTGACAGCTCATAGGGGATCATGTGGCCCCTATGTCCTTGCCCACTCTCAAAACCACACCCAAAAAAGCCTATGAAAGGTACCAGGGGAATTTCATGGGGCCCCCTACTGACCCCGGGCCCTTGGGCAGTGCTCGAGTTCCCAAATGGTCAATCCGCCCCTGCACTCCTCAGATCCACCCACTCCTTCTAGACCAGCAATGGGCAAACTACGGCCCGCGGGCCGTATACGGCCCAGCGGACCTTTTAATCCAGCCCGCGGAGCGTGATACTGTCAGGATGGCTGTCAGGATGTGTGTAGGCGGGGCAGCGTGATGAAACGTGAGGGGAGCTAGGCTCCTCTCACAGTCCGCCCTGAAGACCGGAACGGCGCGGGAACACGGCAAGAGGAACGCGCGGAGCAAAGGTAAGTGAATTGACACAGGCGGGACTTGGGGACTTAATATGGGGGATGAATTAATATGGGGAATTAATTACTATATGGGGGATGAATTACTATAGGGGGGATGAATTACTATGGGGGATGAATTACTATATGGGGGATGAATTACTATATGGGGGATGAATTACTATGGGGGATGAATTACTATATGGGGGATGAATTACTATATGGGGGGATGAATTACTATATGGGGGATGAATTACTATGGGGGATGAATTACTATAGGGGGATGAATTACTATTGGGGGATGAATTACTATGGGGGATGAATTACTATGGGGGATGAATTACTATGGGGGATTAATTACTATATGGGGGATGAATTACTATGGGGGATGAATTACTATGGGAGATGAATTACTATATGGGGGATGAATTACTATAGGGGGGATGAATTACTATGGGGGATGAATTACTATATGGGGGATTAATTACTATGGGGGATGAATTACTATGGGGGATGAATTAATATGGGGGGTGAATTACTATATGGGGGATGAATTACTATGGGGGATGAATTACTATATGGGGGATGAATTACTATGGGGGATGAATTACTATATGGGGGATGAATTACTATAGAGGATGAATTACTATATGGGGGATGAATTACTATAGGGGATGAATTACTATATGGGGGATTAATTTCTATGCTTACTATGGGGGAATATTACTATACTTACTATGGATGACACATACACATCATTCATCTACTCTTGGTCCGGCCCCCGGGTCCAATATATGAACCCATTGCGGCCCTCAAGTCAAAAAGTTTGCCCACCCCTGTTCTCCAAAAATCTAGAGCAGGGGGAAATTCCAGAGGGCTGGTCTGCAGAGCCTCTCATTTCTGTCCCAAATTTGACCTCCTGACTATTGCACCCAGGCTAATATTTAGCTCTCCTCTCTAACAATCAAGATTCTAGCTCCCCCTAGCTAACTAGGATGGCACTACACATAGAATGCAAAAAAAAAAAACTCTTCAGCCTTTAGAATGACTTTAATTTATCCATATAGTCCATGTTTAGCTTTGCTGATGAGGATATAGCTGTTCCCAGCAGTTCCCCATTACTCAACAAGATGTAACACATCCAGTGTGAGCATCTGAATTTCATATGAATTTTAATGAGGTTTCTAATCAGTGATAGCTAAAAGGAACAATTAGCTTAATTCATATCTGTTTGAATTATTCACATATCTGTAATTGCACAGCAATGAATATCAGTGTTTAGTAACCAGACGTTACTGATTATAGAGATGCCGTAGTGTGTTTAGTGTTTCTAAAGAGACTCTGTCACAAAGCAAACCACCCACGTGTTTACGCCTGGAGCCATCCTACCACTCATGTGTAGGAAAGAGCTTGGGTTCGCTCTGAATTCAAGCTTGGCCAAACCATTGGACCAGCAAACACAGGTGTAGCTTTTTTTTTTTTGGGGGGGGGTTATGAGCAGGGGCGGACTGACAACTCATGGGGCTCCCGGGCAATAGGTGATCATGGGGCCCCTGTGTCCTTGCCCAAACTCAAAAAAGCCTATGAAAAAGGTACCAGGGGCATCTCATAGGGCCCCCTACTGACCCCGGGCCCTCAGGCAGTGCCCGAGTTTCCAAATGGTCAGTACGCCCCTGGTTCGGTCTGAATTCAAGCTTGGCCAAACCACTGGACCAGCAAAGACAGGTGTAGTTTTTTTTTGGGGGGGGGGGTTATGAGCAGGGGCGGACTGACAACCCATGGGGCTCCCGGGCAATAGGTGATCATGGGGCCCCTGTGTCCTTGCCCAAACTCAAAAAAGCCTATGAAAAAAGTACCAAGGGCATCTCATGGGGCCCCCTACTGACCCCGGGCCCTCAGGCAGTGCCCGAGTTTCCAAATGGTCAGTACGCCCCTGGTTCGGTCTGAATTCAAGCTTGGCCAAACCATTGGACCAGCAAAGACAGGTGTAGTTTTTTTTGGGGGGGGGGGGGTTATGAGCAGGGGCGGACTGACAACTCATGGGGCTCCCGGGCAATAGGTGATCATGGGGCCCCTGTGTCCTTGCCCAAACTCAAAAAAGCCTATGAAAAAAGTACCAAGGGCATCTCATGGGGCCCCCTACTGACCCCGGGCCCTCAGGCAGTGCCCGAGTTTCCAAATGGTCAGTACGCCCCTGGTTCGGTCTGAATTCAAGCTTGGCCAAACCATTGGACCAGCAAAGACAGGTGTAGCTTTTTTGGGGGGGGGGGGTTAGGAGAAATGTTCCTTCCCAAACAGAATGTTGCACTAAACCTGTAGATAAATAAGAGAACCAGAACCAGAAGTGGAAATGTGGATTTGATAATACAGTTGGCAGTGTCTCCACCCAGAACAGAGGGGATTCCTATCCCGGGAAATTAACCAGTAATCTAATCAAAGTAATAGTGAGCAGAAGAACTACTGCAACCAGCACAACACCATAACAATCAGCACACCAGTATGGAAATAATGCAAGCTTTATATAAGAAGAGATTAATAACAGGACATACTGTGCGTCCAATGTACAAACAGGTATCATCAGCAAAGTCCTGGTGTAATTGTGCATATAACAGGGTATCCCCTCCCTCCTAGATTGTAAGCTCGAAAGAGCAGGGCCCTCGATCCCCTCGTGTATTGTACTGTTACTGTCTTGTCTCATGTTCTGTCCCCCTCACTATTGTACAGCGCTGAGCATACCCTTTGGTGCTATATAAATACTGTATAATAATAATAATAATAATAATATACAATAGACCTATTAACCTCCCTAGAGGTCTGATTACGTCCATATTTCTGTGCTGAAAGTGGTAAATTTTTTTGCATGGAAATATGTATTTTTTTTTATTGTAGGTCTGTAATTCTTAGGAATAACTGTCAGGGCAGGGCTGTGGAACGGACAGGTAGGTCTAGTGGCAGGGTAACGCACTGGCTGACGACAACCACCACAAACAGACCGAGGTCCCCCAGGGCGCGGAGTCTAAGTCCCAGGCTGCCCTTCACCAGGGCCCCTGATGGTGGGGATGGACTTGACGCAGCCAGGAACCAGGTCGCGGCCCCCGAGACACCCGGCTGCGGTAATGGCCGCCGCCAATGGCGTGTAGCTGGTGAGAATGACAATAGCGTAGTCAGACAAACTGGGTCGACAACAACGAGACAAAACAGTACAGAACAGTAGACAGAGAATCACAGGTCACGGGCCGGGTTCAGCAACGGAAGGTCAGATCGAAGGAAAACACAGAGAATGGTCTTGTCACAAGTTCACAGAAATCCAAGATGGATGCCAGCACATGGAGTAACATAACCTCTAGGAAAAGGTAGGACCTTGACAATAACTCACTGAAATCTGTCCGAACAAGTCTAGTAAACATTGCGGGTATATTAAAATTTGAAACACAAAATCATAAATTATAATCATAAAAAATAATATAATAATATTAATGGCTGCTGGAACATCTGTTGTTACTGGTGGGGCATATTGTTGCTTGGGTGGATCTATTGTTGCCGGGGAAAGGGGGTATTTTATAACATGGGGTCTATTGTTGTTGGAGGAATGGGGGTATTCCGTTGCAAGAGATCTATTGTTGCTGTGGGAGGTCTATTGTTGCTGGGGGAGAAGGTATTTTGTTGTCAGGGATCTATTATTGATGGGGCAAGGGGATATTCTTTTGTGGAGATCTATTGTTGTTGAGAGAAGGGGGTATTTTGTTGCAGGGGATATATTGCTTATAAAAACATAAAAGTGTATCTAAAATTAAATCAAAGAAAATAAAACAAAAATATAATAAACGTTCATAAAATGAAAAAAAAAAATCAGTGAGAAAAATGTAAATAATGTCTGTCAACCACCATAAAGTGCTCTTGCTTGCAGCAAAATAATTCACAAACTCCGTCACCGTCTCCCAGTGAATGAAAAACTAACTGGAAACAATGATTGTGAGAGTACCCCTGAAGACGTGCATGCACACGAAACGCGTCGGGTAGAGCGATGGGTCAGAACTGATTAACCTCCCAGGCGCTCTAATTATGTCAATATTTTTGAATGTCAAAGTGGTACATTGTTTTGAATGGAAATTTGTTGTTTTATATTGTAGGACTGCAATTCTTAGGAATAACTCACTGAAATCTGTCCGAACAAGAGTCTAGTAAACATCCCGGGGAGGATAAAATTTGAAACATGAAATCATAAATTATAAATTAATAAATAATCATAAAAAATAATATAATAATAAATTGAATTCAATAATATAATCAAACCAAAAACACTGAAATGTGAAATATAGCGCCAAGTTCGCACATCGCTGAGCTCAGTCGCAGAATCGTTTTCAGTGTCTGATGAGGAATTTCCCCCACCAATCATTATCACTCAATTCTGCAAGTGGTTCTGATTTACTATCGCTGTTCTCTAGCCGGTCTAAAACCGCTTTTGACATAAAAGGGACACTTTTTGGACGCCATGGACGTTTCTCAGTTTCCAGGCAGAAAGAACAGTAAAAATGCAGGCAGGGCGCCGGACAAAGCACTCGGGACAAAATGTATGTGAAATGGTTTGATACAGGAATGGAATACTATGTGATTTTAGTGTATTTAGTGAATGTCACTTTTTCACATTTTTGAATTTCCCGCCAGTTCTGTCCCCCGTACGTCCCGACGTCGCAGAAGACGGAACCCGGAAGACAGATGTCAGCATCGGCCGGAGGAGATGGCCGGGGACACTGCAGGAGGGACATTGCGGGAGTGCAGGACAAGGTCAGTGAAGAGATCCCGGAGAAACGCTGCAGTGTATTCCCGAGTGTAGCTCGAGGTTACCACTTGTGGTGCTGAAAATTTACCCCAAGCTACACTCGGGAATACTGCCAGGGAGGTTACTAGAGATACCTCCAGAAGAATGTTTCAGAAAGGTCCAGTTGCAGAGGGTCTTGATGATGATGCGGCATCTGTCTTTGTGTCGCAGAACTGAAATCAAGAACAGTGGTCACAGGGGTATCCTCCAACTGTTGTCCAACCAGCCTGGAATGGGACTTCTCACCGGGAGTGACTGTGGTTTGGCACTGGAGCTCAGAGTCATCCTATCTACTCTGCACTTTGGTCTCTCCATAGTAGTTTATGAAAGATTATTTTGGTTTGGGTGAAAATACAACAGCAGCAACTCCATAGGCAGAACATGTAGCTCAGTTTCTTATCAGTTTACATTCAAGTAATTCCCCTTTACATAGTTGTCAACAGTCCCTAATTGGCCGGGACGGTCCCGAAAATCTGTCTTATGTCCCGCTCTGCAAATGTCCCAGGAAAAGTCCCAAAAATGTGCCTGTCAAGACAATTTGCAATGTCCCAGGCTACCCGGAGGTTAATCGAAACACCATTCATCATTCCCCGACCTCCTCCCCGCCTCTAGTCAGGTGCTGCCTGTCTAAACGCACATTAGTCATTGCTGAGAGGGGGGGTGGCCAGCCAAGGTGTTCTCACTGCTCATACTGTCAGTGTCAGCGGCTGCTGGGGGGACCCGACCCGGAGCAGGGATGGACATTAAGAGCCCAGCTGGAGGAAGAGAGGGACCCTGAGCGAGCAGGGTGGCCAGAGGCCTGAGGCTTAATTAAAGTAGGGGTGTCATGAGTCGGAACAGAGGACTGTGGAGGCCAGAGGTGAGCCAGCCACCTGGATGGAGCAGAGAGGCCAGCAGCCATCTGTTGCCAAGCCCAAGTCAGGTAATTGAAATGCCTGCTCCAGCTCCTCATGTGATCTGGGGAGGGGCTTTGTGCCTGCCTCTGGGGGTTTGTATTATTTATTTTTTTAAGGGGGTGGGGAAGCAGCAGTGGGTGGTACTAATGGCTAACAGGGGCCCTATTTTTTTTTAAATCTTTTACATTGATTTTTAGCGTAATCTAAACCTATTTTTCATTGCGCTTCAAGCGCCGCATTACTATAATATTCCAGTTCTTCCACGCCCACAAATGAGTGCCCCACCCCTAATTATCATAATACTCTGCCTACACTGGCTTTCTGGACACGCAAAAAAAGGGGTCTCTAAAAATCTTTTTGTAATGTTGACAACTATGCCTTTATAAAGATATCAAAGTCCTTCAATCTGGGGTTTCTGACTCAGCTAGCAGGGACAGGTAATAAAG
The DNA here is from genome assembly GCF_062004578.1 of Staurois parvus. Taxonomy (NCBI): domain Eukaryota; kingdom Metazoa; phylum Chordata; class Amphibia; order Anura; family Ranidae; genus Staurois; species Staurois parvus. The sequence continues at coordinate 5,199,908 of NW_028317975.1, forward strand.
CACATAAATAACTGTACGACAGTATGACAGTAAGAAGGACAACAATTTCCAACTACAAACAACAGAGAGCAACAGATCCCTACACAGGTTACTTCTGGGTTAAGCCAAACATAGGTTTAGTCCAAACCCAAGCTCTTCTCTACTCATGTTCAACGCACTACTGCCAGGCAAGTAGGTCAAGCTTTATTGCGATAGGAACTAGTATGTTGTGCTGCCCAAGACAAGACTGAAATCACCCCCCCCATCTAAATTTGTCCCACCCCTTCCTGTTTAAGATCCAACCCTTCATGTTCCACCACTGCACCCCCTCCTGAGCACCTGGTCTACCCCAGCACCCCCTCCTGAGCACCTGGTCTACCTCAGCACCCCCTCCTGAGCACCTGGTCTACCTCAGCACCTCCTCCTGAGCACCTGGTCTACCTCAGCACCTCCTCCTGAGCACCTGGTCTACATCAGAACCTCCTCCTGAGCACCTGGTCTACCTCAGCACCTCCTCCTGAGCACCTGGTCTACCTCAGTACCTCCTCCTGAGCACCTGGTCTGCCTTAGCACCTCCTCCTGAGCACCTTGTCTACCTCAGAACCTCCTCTTGAGCACCTGGTCTACCTCAGCACCTCCTCCTGAGCACCTGGTCTACCTCAGCACCTCCTCCTGAGCACCTGGTCTACATCAGAACCTCCTCCTGAGTACCTGGTCTACCTCAGCACCTCCTCCTGAGCACCTGGTCTGCCTCAGCACCTCCTCCTGAGCACCTTGTCTACCTCAGAACCTCCTCCTGAGCACCTGGTCTACCTCAGCACCTCCTCCTGAGCACCTGGTCTACCTTAGTACCTCCTCCTGAGCACCTGAACCTCCTCAGCACCACCTCTTGAGCAACTGGTCAAACCACTGCACACCCTAATCACCTGTTGCATCTCTGCACTCCTCCTATTCCAAAACTTAACCCCCTCCTGCGCACCTGTTCAACAGGGCTGCATTATTTTAACTGACAATTGCGCGGTCATGCAACACTGTACATAAATAAAATGCATGTCCTTTCCCCCCCCCCCACAAATGTATTCTGCGACAGGTCTTTGCTTAAAAAATAAATCACAATACATGTAAATTACATATAACTGGCAGTATATATACTGGGGGTGGCACATTGGCTTAGTGGTTAGCACATCTGCCTTACAGTAAATGGGTTATGGGTTCAATTCCTGACCATAGCACCTCCTGCATGGAGCTTGCATGTTCTCCCTGTGCTTGCATGGGTTTCCTCCGGGTACTCCGGTTTCCTCCCACACTCCAAAGACATGCTGGTAGGGTAATTGGCTCCTGTCTAAATTGTCCTAGTTTCATCCCTGGCCACGTGGGATCTCCTGCATGGTGGGGGTTGGGGAAAGACCTGGCAACCTACCCTGTAAAAATAATTGCTAAGAGAATTCATGGAAAAAGCCGCTTACAAGTGACAGTCCATGCAATTGCCAAGGGTTGGATACAACTGAATGGATGGATAGATAGAGATATATACTGGGATTTATTTTTTATTTTTTTTATACTAGTAATGGCGGCGATCAACGACTTATAGCGGGACTGCGACGGGCATTCTGACACTGGGGGGGGAACTGACTTGGTGTCACTGACATCCCCAGTGACACCAATACAGTGATCTGTGCTAGTAAAAAGCACTGACACTGTACTAATGGCACTGGGCAGGAAGGGGTTAACATCTGGGGCAATCAAAGGGTTAACTGTGTGCTGTGTGTGTTTTACTAGGGAGACATGCTGTGCAAAGTTTACACACAGGTCTCGCCCCTGTCAGCTTTCCCTGATGATTACTGGGTGCAGGTGGGGAATCTCCGGCTGGGACCTGGTGATTGACATCCCTAGCTGCCAACGGCGGCCAGTGTAGGGTGGAGCAAGCCCTACCCAGTGGTGTACAGTTGCAAGAAAAAGTATGTGAACCCCTTGGGATTACGTTGAGTTTTGCATGAATTGGGCATAAAATGTGCTCGGAACGTCATCTAAGTCACAATAATAGAAGAACACAGTCTGCTGAACATAATACTACACAAATATTAGATGTTGCCATGGTTTAATTGCACATAACATGTAAACATTCACAGTGCAGGGAGGAAAAAGTATGTGAGGCCCTAGCTTAATGACTTCTCCCAGAGCTAATTGGAGCCAGAAGTGAGCCAACCTTGACTCCAATCAGTGTGATGATATTGGATGTGTTGCTGACAGCTGTCCTGCCCTTAAAAAACACACACCTGTTTTGGGTTTACTGGTTTCAAGAAGCACTGTCTGATGTGAACCATGCCTCGCAGAAAAGAGCTCTCAGAAGACCTACGATCAAGAATTGTTGACTTGCATGAAGCTGGAAAGGGTTACAAAAGTATCTCCAAAAGCCTTGATGTTCATGTGTTAACGGTAAGACAGACTGTCTACAAATGGAGAAAGTTTAGCACTGTTGCTACTCTCCCTAGGTGTGGTCGTCCTGTAAAAATGACTGCAAGAGCACAGCACAGAATGCTGCATGAGGTAAAGAAGAATCCCAGAGTGTCAGCTAAAGACCTACAGAAATCTCTGGCACATGCTAACATTTTTGTTGACACATCTACAATAAGGAAAACATGAAACAAGAATGGAGTACATGGGAGGACACCACGGAGGAAGCCATTGCTGTCCAAAAAGAAGATTGCAGCACGTTTGAAGTTTGCAAAAGAGCACCTGGATGTTCCACAGCACTACTGGCAAAATATACTGTGGACAGATGAAACCAAGATTGATTTGTTTGGGAAGAACACACAACACTATGTGTGGAGAAAAAAAGGCACAGCACACCAACATCAAAACCTCATCCCCACTGTGAAACATGGCGGAGGGAGCATCATGGTTTGGGGCTGCTTTGCTGCCTCAGGGCCTGGACGGATTGTTGTCATTGATGGGAAAATGAATTCCAGAATTTATCAAGACATTTTGCAGGAAAACGTACGACCATCTGTCTACCAACTGAAGCTCCGCAGAGGATGGGTGATGCAACAGGACAATGACCCAAAGCATACAAGTAATTCAACAAAACAATGGCTGCAACAGCACAGAATACGCCTTCTGGAGTGGCCCAGTCAGAGTCCTGACCTCAACCCCATTGAAATGCTGTGGCATGACCTTAAGAGAGCGATTCACACCAGACATCCCAAGAATATTGCTACACTGAAACAGTTTTGTGAAGAGGAGTGGTCCAAAATGACTCCAGATCGTTGTGCAGGTCTGATCTGCAACTACAGGAAACATTTGGTTGAGGTTATTGCTGCCAAAGGAGGGTCAAGCAGTTATTAAGTCCAAAGGTTCACATACTTTTTCCTCCCTGCACTGTGAATGTTTACATGTTATGTGCAATTAAACCATGGCAACATCTAATGTTTGTGTAGTATTATGTTCAGCAGACTGTGTTCTTCTATTGTTGTGACTTAGATGATGTTCAGAGCACATTTTATGCCCAATTCATGCAAAACTCCACGTAATCCCAAGGGGTTCACATACTTTTTCTTGCAACTGTATTTAGGTTTTGTGCTACCCTAGGCAACACAAAAATCGTCTGCCCCCACGAACACAACAACCCCCCCTTCTCCTTCCCATGGAGAGAGCCTGACATTGACCAACAACACCCCTGCCCCCTACCTGGGAGAAACCTCCACTACGTCCCCCCACCCCCCGGCGATAGAGAGAAAGACACTCATCTTCACAGCTCTGGACATCCCTGGGAATGAGATTCAGGCTCTACATACACCATCAAGAAGCCCGCAACCTCTCTCGGATCTCACCTGGTTCCCATGTTGCACGTGTCCCTTCTTCCATCCCTTCTTCTGGTGGGAGGTGCTGCCCCCCTGAAGAATGCCGCCCTAGGCAAGTGCCTTGTTTGCCTTGTGGTAAATACACCCCTGCCCCTACCCGGAATCACAAATCACATATATATATATATGTGATTTTGCGCAGCCCTGCCACCCTGTAGCAGTATTTCTGCCATAGTGGGGTGGGCAACCGGTTAAACATGCTTGATGTGACCTTTCTATTAGGTTAGGGGGTCATGGATTTCTGGTAAGCCTCCCTATATTGTTTTTCTGGTGACTATTTGTCAAGGTCCTACCTTTTCCCAGAGGTTATGCTGCTCCATGTGCTGGCATCCATCTTGGATTTCTGCAGAGCATGGTGGGAGTCTTTTATGCCTTCAGGCCTCTGTGGTCCATCCCCCAGAGGGGTGTGGTTGATCACATATAAGCCTGTTGTCCGCATGTGCCCTTTGCATTCGTGTCTTGTGTGTTAGTGTGACTATAGCTCTGTTTATACTCTCGTGGCTCTCCTGGAATCTGAATCGGGTTTTGACTGACCTTTCTCTGTGGATTCCAATGATCTGACCTTCCGTTGCTGAACCCGGCCTGTGACCTGTTATTCTTGTCTACCGTTCTGTACCATCTGTACCGTTGTTATCGAACCGGCCTGCCCGACTACTCTTTGTCTATCTCGTCCCTACCAGCCACACGCCATTGGTGGAGCTGGGGTGCCTCGGGGGCCGCGACCTGGTTCCTGGTCCATCCCCACCATCAGGGGCCCTGTTGAAGGGCAGCCTGGGACTTAGACTCCGCGCCTTGAGGGACTCCAGTCTGTGGGTGGTGGTTGTCATCAATGAGTGCGTGACCCTGCCCTGACACTATTGCCTTCTTGGTGGCAGATACATGCCTTTATATTTATTTCACAGTGGAGAAGAAAGATCCTCTTAAGGACTTTGTACACAGAATGACTGCACTGGGGCCCTTACCAGCCTGCCTCAATTCCACACCTACTCTCAAGATTTAAAGTATAAATAGTTGATAGAGTTAAACATAAATTTATTAGTACTTTTAATAAAAATCTATTTTAAACAAAATTTTTCATCCTGGGATAAACTTAGTAAAAAATGCTGGACCACCTGTGAGGGGAGGTTGGAGGCCGGTAGTCTTTTCTGCAGATCCGTTGGCAAGTATGACGTAATGCAAAATTATCATGGGGCCCCCATGCACCTGTGGCTCCTTAGCAGTGCCCAGAGGTGCCTTTGCATTAAGACAGCTCTGCTTCCAGACACCACTCCTGTGAATTCTCCAGACCATATCCCCAAATGCAAGTCCCTCAGCTAACTCCGAATTTCAGCAGAATAGGCCCCCCAGGTAGCATAGCTGGGACCTTGATGAGCAGAAGAACCATGGACGTTCTGCCCAGAAGGGAAACAGCCCTCCAGGCTGGGATCTCCTCCTCCAAAACAAGAACACCTCTAGGATATTTATGCTCCCTCCCAGCCACCATCTGGGCATCATTCTCTAGGCATTGGCTAGAGCTGCATAGAAATTCAACTGCTGAGTCGACTCTTCCAGCCCAACATCTTCCAGAACCTTCTAGGCAGACAGGAGCAAGCTTTCAACCCTGCAGCCAGTGGGACATAGAACAGACCAGAATATCCGCACTCATCTGATAACAGTGGGCTAATAATTACATTTATCAAACCAAGCATGAATGAAATGGAATCTGGATTTCATTGCATTCCTCTGTGTCCTTGTTAAATATATCACATGTACATCACTCACAGTCTGGGAACAATGGATGTTAACGCGTTTCACACTTTGTACTCATAATCTAGCATAACCTAACCCACACCCAGGGGCGGACTGACCATTTGGAAACTTGGGCAATGCCTGAGGGCCCGGGGTCAGTAGAGGGCCCCATGAGATGCCCCTGGTACCTTTTTCATAGGCTTTTTTGAGTTTGGGCAAGGACACAGGGACCCCATGATCCCCTATTGCCCGGGGACCCCATGAGTTGTCAGTCCGCCCCTGCCCACACCTAACTTAGCACCTATCTTGGAGGGTGCTACATTATCTACAAATGGGGAGATTTCCTCTGACTTCTTGTCTTGCTGACGGCTTATGTCTCAGGTCCAGGGGCAGACTGACCATTTGGAAACTCGGGCACTGCCCGAGGGCCCGGGGTCAGTAGGGGGCCCCATGAGATGCCCCTGGTACCTTTTTCATAGGCTTTTTTGAGTTTGGGCAAGGACACAGGGGCCCCATGATCCCCTATTGCCCAGGGACCCCATGAGTTGTCAGTCCGCCCCTGCCCACACCTAACTTAGCACCTATCTTGGAGGGTGCTACATTATCTACAAATGGGGAGATTTCCTCTGATTTCTTGTCTTGCTGACGGCTTATGTCTCAGGTCCAAGGGGGGACTGACCATTTGGAAACCTGGGCACTGCCCGAGGGCCCGCGGTCAGTAGGGGGCCCCATGAGATGCCCCTGGTACCTTTTTCATAGGCTTTTTTGAGTTTGGGCAAGGACACAGGGGCCCCATGATCCCCTATTGTCCGGGGGCCCCATGAGTTGTCGGTCCACCCCTGCTCAGGTCATGATAGGAGGGAGTCATAGGGACAGAAAGCAGCAGGGACATAGACAGAATTAAAAGCTGCAAAAACGTTCTATCTCTGCCTGGCACCATCCCAAATAAAAACGAAAAGTTTTGATGATACATTTAATTTTTTTTTATATGCAAATTTTACACTTAACATAAACCAAAGAACTTTCTTCCATCTCCAAAATCCGGATGTTAGCCGTTGTTGGAGAGTTTGGCCGTTAGCTGGAAACATTTGGAAATGACACAGACAGGTAAGAAGAAAGCAACGGTGACAGTCCATGTCAGGGGCGGACTGACAACTCATGGGGCCCCCGGGCAATAGGGAATCATGGGGCCCCTGTGTCCTTGCCCAAACTCAAAAAATCCTATGAAAAAGGTACCAGGGGCATCTCATGGGGCCCTCTACTGACACCGGGCCCTCGGGCAGTGCCCAAGTTTCCAAATGGTCAGTCCGCCCCTGGTCCATGTATAGTGGTCCTATTCATGTCATATTCTTGTAAAATGTTGTCAGAGACCAGACAATGGCCAATTTAAAAAAAAAACGTTTTTTTGTCCTGCTTGCACCAAAACCATCTTTCCCATTGCCGGCTAATAATATTGTACATTTAACCACTTGCCCGCCTGAGGATTTACCCCCCTTAATGACCCCGCCTCTTTTTGCTACTCAGCGCTGCACTAATTCAACTGATAATTGCGCGGTCATGCAATGCTGCACCCAAACGAAATTTACGTCCTTTTTTTCACACAAATAGAGCTTTCTTTCGGTGGTATTTGATCACCTGTGCGCTTTTTATTTTTCACGCTATAAACAAAAAAAGGCCAAAGATTGTGAAGAAAAACAATATTTTTTACTTTCAGCTATAAAAAATATATAGTAAACTCAAAGTTGGTTATAAATTTAGGCCAAAATGTATTCTGCTCCATGTTTTTGGTAAAAAAAATCCCAATAAGTGTATATTGATTGCTTTGTGTGGAAGTTATAGCGTCTACAAACGATGGTATAGATACTGGAATTTACAACATTTTTTTGCTATACAGCGCTGCGCTAGTTTAATGGACAATTGCGCGGTCATGCAATACGGTACATAAATGAAATTTACATCCTTTTTTTCCCCACAAATTGAGCTTTCTTTCGGTGGTATTTGATTGCCTGTGCAGTTTTTATTTTTTGCACTATAAAAAAAAGGCTGACAATTTTGAGGAAAAAAAACAATATTTTGGACTTTTTGCTATAAAACATGTCCAGTAAAAAAAAATGTAAAACTCAAATTTAGTCATAAATTTCTGCCAAAATGCATTCTGCGACATGTCTTTGCTAAAAAAAAAACGTGTAAATTAATTGTTATACGTGAAAGTTATAGTGTTTACAAATGGCGGGAAAGATACTGGGATTTAAATTTTTTTGTATACTAATAATGGCGGCGATCAGCGACTTATGGCAGGACTGTGGGACTTCAGCGGACATTACGACACTGGGGGGAACCAGGGGCGGACTGACAACTCATGGGGCCCCCGGGCAATAGGGGATCATGGGGCCCCTGTGTCCTTGCCCAAACTCAAAATAGCCTATGAAAAAGGTACCAGGGGCATCTCTTGGGGCCCCCTACTGACCCCGGGCCCTCGGGCAGTGCCCGAGCTTCCAAATAGTCAGTCCGCCCCTGGGGGGAACTGACTTGGGGTCACTGACATCCCCAGTGACACCAATACAGTGATCAGTGCAAAAAAAAAAACATTGACACTGTACTAATGGCACTGGGGAGGAAGGGGTTAACTTTTTTATTTACTGAAAGGGTTAACTGTGTGAGGGGAGTGTTTTACTAGGGGGCGGGGGTGTGTACTGCACGGGAACACCCTGATCCAGAGAGATAAACTCTTCTCTCTGGATCAGCTCATCAGGAGCTGACGGGACTGACAGAAAGCACAGCTGCAGTGAAAACACTGCAGCCGTCCTCTCTGTCAGTGATTGCCGCTAATCGCCGGGACACGGTAGGTAATGACCGGCCATGACCCGGCGACTGACACCCGTGGCCGCGATCGGCAGACGGGTAGGGCGGGCACGCGCCTCGTGCGCGCCCCCTACCTGTTTTGCAAAAGCACGTCAAAAAGGCCTATCCTGCCCCCATTTAACAACCGTACATGTATTTTGTCCATCAGCCCATCCCTCACAGGTATTACCTTTTGGACCCCTCCCTCTTAGATTGTAAGCTCTAAGGATCAGGGCCCTCTGTATCCCTCCTGTATTCACTCGTATTGTAATTGTACTGCCTTCCCTTATGTTGTATATTGCTGAGTAGTTGGCGCTATATAAATCCTGTATAATAATTATTGTTATTCTTTTGTTTGTTTTGACATTGTACCATTTGGAAAATGATGAATTAAAAAAGAAAGAAAAATCCTTTTCAGCTCCTAGTCCTGTGTGCTCGTCTCCCGGGCTAAAACAACAAAAAGAAAATAAATTGGCTTTAGCTTTTTTGGCCCGGAGGCTCTGAATTTTTCAAATGACAAAATGCTATCTTTTTTTAAATAACTGGATTTAGTTGAAGGCAACACAGTTGTTCTGGAATATAATACACTTTCTTACAACAGTCTGCATAGAAACTGGGAAGTACAAGGGCCTTACTGTCTGCTGTCAGGGGTCACCACACTTTCTAAGCAAAGGATCAGTTTCTGTCCCACAGAATTTAAGGGGGGGGGGGGGTTGGACTGTGGCCATAGGGAGTAGAAACTGCCCTTGGGTCAGTGGGAGTAGCAATGCCTAAAGCTTGATGGTCAATTTGCAAAAAGTACCTGTGGTCAGCAGGAGGAGGACTAGTACCCCATTATTGGTGTCAGTGGGAGGAATAGTGCCCCATCATTGGTGTCAGCAGGAGGAATAGTGCCCCATCACTGGTGTCAGCAGGAGGAATAGTGCCCCATCATAGGTGTCAGTGGGAGGAATAGCGCCCCATCATCGGTGTCAGTGGGAGGAATAGTGCCCCGTCATTGGTGTCAGTGGGAGAACTAGTGCACCATCATTGGTATCAGTGGGAGGAATAGTGCCTCATCACTGATGTCAGTGGGAGGAATAGTGCCCCATCATTGGTATCAGTGGGAGGAATAGTGCCCCATCATTGGTGTCAGTGGGAGGAATAGTGCCCCATCATTGGTGTCAGTGGGAGGAATAGTGTCCCATCATTGGTGTCAGTGGGAGGAATAGTGCCCCATATTTGATGTCAGTGGAATAGTGCCCCATCACTGATGTCAGTGGGAGGAATAGTGCCCCATCATTGGTGTCAGTTGGAGGAATAGTGCCCCATCATTGGTGTCAGTGGGAGGAATAGTGCCCCATCATTGGTGTCAGTGGGAGGAATAGTGCCCCATCATTGGTGTCAGTTGGAGGAATAGTGCCCCATCATTGGTGTCAGTGGGAGGACTAGTGGTCCATCGTTGATGTCAGTGGGAGGAATAGTGTCCCATCATTGATGTCAGTGGGAGGAATAGTGCCCCATCACTGATGTCAGTGGGAGGAATAGTGCCCCATCACTGGTGTCAGTGGGAGGAATAGTGCCCTGTCATTGGTGTCAGTGGGAGGAATAGTGCCCCATCATTGGTATCAGTGGGAGGAATAGTGCCCCATCATTGGTGTCAGTGGGAGGAATAGTGCCCCATCATTGGTGTCAGTAAGAGGAATAGTGCCCCATCATTGGTGTCAGTGGGAGGAATAGTGCCCCATCATTGGTGTCAGTAAGAGGAATAGTGCCCCATCATTGGTATCAGTGGGGGGAATAGTGCCCCATCATTGGTGTCAGTGGGAGGAATAGTGCCTCCTCATTGGTGTCAGTGGGAGGAATAGTGCCCCATCATTGGTGTCAGTGGGAGGAATAGTGCCCCATCATTGGTGTCAGTGGGAGGAATAGTGTCCCATCATTGGTATCAGTGGGAGGAATAGTGCCCCATCATTGGTGTCAGTGGGAGAACTAGTCCATTGTAGGTCCAGTTCACTTCTGGTTTGTTCACATTGTTGTCAATCAAGCCCTGATAAAGGGAGCGCTCTTTGACCCCAGAAACGAGTTGGCTACTTATTTGATTGTAGCCCTGACTTTTAATGGAATAAAGTTGTATTTGGACCTCTTAGCAGTGGGTGTGATGCTTCAATATTAACCCCTTCTCGCCGACGTCACACAAATATGCGGCCTCACAGAACTGGGATTTTTTCCGTGGGGCCGCATATTTGCGTACCTGTCTTTCTGCTGGGAGTGTGCTCCCAGCACAAAGACCGGGGTGTCACTGAGAGCCCCAGGTCCTGTTCTAACGATTGGGGCCCGGGACTCCCGATTCCAGGTCACATAATCGCTGTGATAGCCTCTGATTGGCTATCACAGTGATCAGTCAATGTATAGTCTGCCCCCCTTGTTGTTTTATTTTTTATCTATGAATGGAGGAGAGAGATACATTGTATCTCTCTAAAATGTTTGTTAAAAAAAAAAAGATAAATAAATATTAAAAAATAAAGTAAAAAATAAAGAACAAATACCTAGATGAAGGTTTGATCTAGTTCAGTGCCAGGGTAAGTGTTTGGGTCAAGGTCAGGGTTAAAGGTCAAGGTCAAAAGGTCAGGATTTAAAAAAAATTGGTATTAGTGTCAGTTAGTTTTAGAGAAAAAAAAAACAAAAAACAAAACTAAATGTGCACTATTGTTTCTGGGCTGTACTCCGGGTACAAACAACAAATAACATACACATATATGGTATCGCTGCGATCGTCAAGAGATGGAAAATGTATTTTGGGTTGTTCTTTGGTGGTAGGTTATGGTAGTAACAAGAAACACACAGCTAAATTTAAAAAAATATATTTTTTTTTACTATTTTGGGTCAGTTTTCCTTTGATAATAAAAATAAAATCAGGAGATATCCATTACCATTTACCACCAAATGAAAGCCCAATTTGTCCTAAAAAAAACGCGGTATAATTCAGTTGGATGTACAAAGTAGTTGTGATGATACGGACGGTTTTACTAACACAGGTCAAAGTTGCAAAATTGTGCTTAGGCATTAGGATTTGTTTTACCCCTAGGACGTGAAGGGGTTAATTTGTGTAAGCAAAAGGGCGGGGATAGTGGCTGACATCATTGCCCAAATAAGGTCATATTCAGTCAATGATGTCAGCCACTATCCCCCCCCTTTTGTCTATTTGGACACCCACTCCGGAAGCTGCATATGGGTAATTGAGTCTATAATTATGCAGGCAGCTCTTTAGCATAGGCCTGAGTGTTAACCCATTGGAGCCGGCGCCTCCCAGTCCCTTTAATGGGTTTGTGATGCCGGGAGGCGGGGCGGGGTATGTTGAAATGCGTTTTTAATTACAAAATATATGAAAAATATTTTTAAAAATACATTTTCATATATACTGTATGTCTTTAAATATACAAATCTACATTTTTGGAATGCATTTGCAAATATATGTAAACATATATGTTAAAATTACTTTTTTATATGTTAAAATAAAATCTGAAGAATATATTTAAAAAATATATATTTTTAAAAATATTTTTCATATATTTTGTAATATATAAAAAAAACGCAACATGCAGTATAATAAATATATGTGTATGTGTGTGTGTGTATATATATATGTGTGTGTATGTGTGTGTATATATATATGTGTGTGTATGTGTGTGTATATATATATGTGTGTGTGTGTATATATATATATATATATATATATATATATATTTATTTATTTATTTTAGTTTTAGTTTTTTTAATTGAAATATACTTTTAAATATATTGAATTTGGAGACAGAATTGTAGTATTTCAAATATATGTCAATATATTTGGGAAGAATATTTTTAAAATATATTTCAAATATATTTTTCTTCTATATGGGTTTATTATTTTTGTTCATGCCCACACAGACTGTTCTGGCCATGTTATTATAACCTGAAAGAAATACAAGCTGAAAATGCATCCTAGCGTCCCAGTTTTTTAAATATATATATATATATAGATGTATTTATGTATATATATATATATATATATATATATATATATATATATATATATATATATATATATATATATTTATTTATTTTGGTTTTAGTTTTTTTAATTGAAATATATTTTTAAATATATTGAATATGGAGACAAAATTGTAGCATTTCAAATATATGTCAATATATTTGGGAGGAATATTTTTAAAATATATTTCAAATATATTTTTCTTCTATGTGGATTTATTATTTTTGTTCATGCCCACACAGACTGTTCTGGCCATGTTATTATAACCTGAAAGGTATACATGCTGAAAATGCATCCAAACGTCCCAGTTTTTTAAATCGAGGGTCCCTATTTTTACTGCTCTCCCTCGTCTTCCCAGCTTCCTTCACAGGATATTTTCCGCGACGCAGAGTGTCATAAGAAAGTCAACATTAAATTCTGTTCCAGACGGCTGAACATCACATGTTGTGTCACACAGTGCGGCGGCATGGGGCCTTCAGTATCGGCCGCTAAATTAGATCGCAATGTCCTCATGCTGGGTGTACCCTGGGCCTCTGCCTGCTGTATGACCCATCTGCTGAGCCAGGGATGTGCCTCCCCGCATACCAATAAGGAATTTACTCTCCACTGTGTCTGCCATGTTTCTGCGTATATTACTTCCATTTACTTACAACAGAAAAGTCACTGGAAGCAGAAATGTTCTGATATCCTGAATAGAACGGCCACATTAGAAGGGATGACACTGAAATGGCAACAAAGTATCACCTTCTCACTATACAAAACCAATTAATTTATGATTGGTGCAGAAGGTGTACGGCCGGAGTTCCTTTGTGGAAACCTTTGTGATGTGATTTGAGTCAAAAGGCTTTAATTATTTTTTTTTAAACATAATTTTTACCTTTTTTTAACTTATTTTAATTTTTTTCATTATTTAAATGAATTAATAAATCATTGTTTTAAATTAAATTCCAAATAAGTTCTAAGGCACAGTGTAGCACTCCATTTCTCCATTCAACCATTTGCCTACAATAGAAAAGTCACTAGAAGCAGAAATGTTCTGATATTCTGAATAGAACGGCTACTCTGGAAGGGCCGACACTTAAACAGCAACAAAGTATCACCACCATTTCCCTATATGAAACCATTTCATTTATGCTTGGTGCAGAATATGTATGGGTGGAGCTCCTCTGTGAATGGAAACCTTTGTGATGTGATTTGAGTCACAAAGCTTTGGGGGTTTTTTTATTATAATGTTTATTGTTTTATCATTTTGATTATTTTTATACCATTTTTATCTTTTTTTTGTGCTTTTTATTATTGAAATGAATTAATTATTATAAATTCCCTCCATTTCCCTATACAAACCCAAAACAAATACATTTTTACCTTTTTTTTTTAATAATTACATTTTGTATTATTTAAATGAATTAATCATTTTTATTTAATTTAAATATACATTATTTCAATTAATTAAAGTTCCAAGGCACAATGTAGCACTCCATTTCTCTGTTCCACCATTTGCCTACAATAGAAAAGTCACTGGAAGCAGAAATGTTCTGATATTCTGAATAGAACGGCCACGTTAGAAGGGATGACACTGAAATGGCAACAAAGTATCACCATTTCCCTATGGCCAGAGCTCCTCCATGTATGGAGATGTTTGTGATGTGATTTGAGTCAAAAGGCTTAAATTTTTTTTTAAACATAATTTTTACCTTTTTTTAACTTATTTTAATTATTTTCATTATTTAAATGAATTAATAAATCATTATTTTAAATTAAATTCCAGTTAAGTTCCATGGCACAATGTAGCACTCCAGTTCTCCATTCAACCATTTGCCTACAATAGAAAAGTCACTGGAAGCAGAAATGTTCTGATATTCTGAATAGAACGGCTACTCTGGAAGGGCCGACACTTAAACAGCAACAAAGTATCACCACCATTTCCCTATACAAAAGCATTTCATTTATGCTTGGTGCAGAATATGTATGGGCGGAACTCCTCTATGAATGGAACCTTTGTGATGTGATTTGAGTCACAAAGCTTTGGGGGTTTTTTTATTATAATTTTTATTGTTTTATCATTTTTATTATTTTTATACCATTTTTATATTTTTTTGTGCTTTTTATTATTGAAATGAATTAATTATTATAAATTCCCACCATTTCCTTATACAAACCTAAAACAAATTAATTTTTACTTTTTTTTTTATTAATTTACATTTTGTATTATTTAAATGAATTAATCATTTTTATTTAATTTAAATATACATTATTTAAATTAATTAAAGTTCCATGGCACAATGTAGCACTCCATTTCTCTGTTCCACCATTTGCCTACAATAGAAAAGTCACTGGAAGCAGAAATGTTCTGATATTCTGAATAGAACGGCCACGTTAGAAGGGATGACACTGAAATGGCAACAAAGTATCACCATTTCCCTATGGCCAGAGCTCCTCCATGTATGGAGATGTTTGTGATGTGATTTGAGTCAAAAGGCTTAAATTTTTTTTTAAACATAATTTTTACCTTTTTTTAACTTATTTTAATTATTTTCATTATTTAAATGAATTAATAAATCATTATTTTAAATTAAATTCCAGTTAAGTTCCATGGCACAATGTAGCACTCCAGTTCTCCATTCAACCATTTGCCTACAATAGAAAAGTCACTGGAAGCAGAAATGTTCTGATATTCTGAATAGAATGGCTACTCTGGAAGGGCCGACACTTAAACAGCAACAAAGTATCACCACCATTTCCCTATACAAAAGCATTTCATTTATGCTTGGTGCAGAAGGTGTATGGCCAGAGCTCCTCCATTGTGATGTGATTTGAGTCAAAAGGCTTCAATTTTTTTTTTTTTTAAACATACTTTTTACCTTTTTTAACCTATTTTAATTTTTTTCATTATTTAAATGAATTAATAAATCATTATTTTAAATTACCGTAAATATAAAATATTTTAATTAATTAAATTCCATGGCACAATGTAGCACTCAATTTCTCTGTTACACCATTTGCCTACAATAGAAAAGTCACTGGAAGCAGAAATGTTCTGATATTCTGAATAGAATGGCTACTCTGGAAGGGCCGACACTTAAACAGCAACAAAGTATCACCACCATTTCCCTATACAAAAGCATTTCATTTATGCTTGGTGCAGAAGATGTATGGGCGGAACTCCTCTATGAATGGAAACCTTTGTGATGTGATTTGAGTCACAAAGCTTTGGGGGGTTTTTTATTATAATTTTTATTGTTTTATCATTTTTATTATTTTTATACCATTTTTATATTTTTTTGTGCTTTTTATTATTGAAATGAATTAAGAATTAATTATTATAAATTCCCACCATTTCCTTATACAAACCTAAAACAAATTAATTTTTACCTTTTTTTTTATTAATTTACATTTTGTATTATTTAAATGAATTAATCATTTTTATTTAATTTAAATATACATTATTTCAATTAATTAAAGTTCCACGGCACAATGTAGCACTCCATTTCTCTGTTCCACCATTTGCCTACAATAGAAAAGTCACTGGAAGCATTAATGTTCTGATATTCTGAATAGAACGGCTACTCTGGAAGGGCCAACACTTAAACAGCAACAAACATACTTTTTATCTTTTTTTAACCTATTTTAATTTTTTTAATTATTTAAATGAATTAATAAATCATTATTTTAAATTAAATTACAATTAAGTTCCAAGACACAATGTAGCACTCCATTTCTCTGTTTGGCCATTTGCCTACAATAGAAAAGTCACTGGAAGCAGAAATGTTCTGATATTCTGAATGGAACATCTTCTCTGGAAGGGCCGACACTTAAACAGCAACAAAGTATCACCACCATTTCCCTATACAAAACCATTTCATTTATGCTTGGTGCAGAAGATGTATGGTTGGAGCTCCTCCATGGATGGAAAACTTTGTGATGTGATTTGAGTCAAAAGGCTTTGAATTTTTTTTAAACTTAATATATTACATAATTTTTACCTTTTTTTTAATCATTTAATTTTTTTATTATTTAAATGAATTAATAATGTTTATTTAATTTAAATATACATTATTTCAATTAATTAAATTTCCAAGGCACAGTGTAGCACTCCATTTCTCAGTTTAACCATTTGCCTACAATAGGAAAGTCGCTGGAAACAGCAGTATATTCTGATATCCTGAATGAAACGGTTACATTGAAAAGGCTGATACTCAAACGGCAACAAAGTATCACCACCATTTCCCTATATAAACACGTTTAATTTATGCTTGGTGCAGAATAACTCAAAGAAGTTATGGATGGAGACCTTTGTATCGTGATTTGAATCACAAGGCTTTGAATTTTTATTATTATTATTATTATTATGTTTACCTTTTTTATCATTTTTATATATAATTTGTATTTATTTTTTAATTTTTTTTTAAATTGTTGAAATAAATTAAAAAAATTTTTGTAATTATTTAAATTATTTAAATTTCCAAGGCACAGTGGAGCACTTCATTACTCCGTTCAACCATTTGCCTACAATAGAAAAGGTGCTGGAAGCAGCAATATCCTAATATCCTGAATAGAATGGCTACATGGGAAAGGCTGCTGCTCAAACGGCAACAAAGTATCACCATCATTTCCCTATATAAACCCATCTAATCTATGTTTGGTGCAGAATAAGCCCTTCATGGATGGAGACCTTTGTATTGTGATTTGAATCACAAGGCTTTGAACTTTTTTTATTATTATAATGTTTACCTTTTTTCTATCATTTTTATATATAATTTGCAATATATATATATATATATATAATTTTTTTAATTGTTGAAATAAATTAAGGTTTTTTTTTTTTTTAATTGTTGAAATAAATCAAGGTTCTTTTTAAATTAAATATTTTAATTATTTAAATTTCCAAGGCACAGTGCAGCACTCCATTACTCCGTTCGACCATTTCCCTAAAATAAAAAAGTTGCTGGAAGCAGCAATATCCTAATATCCTGAATAGAATGGCTACATTGGAAAGGCTGCTGCTCAAACGGCAACAAAGTATCACCATCATTTCCCTATATAAACCCATCTAATTTACACTTGGTGCAGAATAACCCCTTCATGGACAGAGACCTTTGTGTTGTGATCTGAATTACAAGGTCTTGAATTTTTTTTATTATTATTAGAATGTTTACCTTTTTTATAATTTTTATATATAATTTGATATATATATATATATATATGTATCGACCATTTCCCTAAAATAGAAAAGTTGCTGGAAGCAGCAATATTCTGACATTCTGAATAGAATGGCTGCATTGGAAAGGTTCATGCTCAAACGGCAACAATATATATATATATATATATATATATATATATATATATATATATATATATAAAATTGTTTAAATTGTTGAAATAAATTAAGTTTTTTTTTTTTTTTTTTTTAATTGTTGAAATAGATCAAGGTTTTTTTTAAATTAAATATTTTAATTACTTAAATTATTTAAATTTCCAAGGCACAGTGCAGCACTCCATTACTCCATTTGACCATTTCCTTAAAATAGAAAAGTTGCTGGAAGCAGCAATATTCTGACATCCTAAATAGAATGGCTACATTGGAAAGGCTGCTGCTCAACTGGCAACAAAGTATCACCATCATTTCCCTATATAAACCCAATTACAAGGTTTTGAATTTTTATTATTATTAGAATGTTTACCTTTTTTATAATTTTTATATATAATTTGATATATATATATATATATATATATATCGACCATTTCCCTAAAATAGAAAAGTTGCTGGAAGCAGCAATATTCTGACATTCTGAATAGAATGGCTGCATTGGAAAGGTTCATGCTCAAACGGCAACAAAATATATATATATATATATATATATATATATATAAAATTGTTTAAATTGTTGAAATAAATTAAGTTTTTTTTTTTTTTTTTTTTTAATTGTTGAAATAGATCAAGGTTTTTTTTAAATTAAATATTTTAATTATTTAAATTATTTAAATTTCCAAGGCACAGTGCAGCACTCCGTTACTCCATTTGACCATTTCCTTAAAATAGAAAAGTTGCTGGAAGCAGCAATATTCTGACATCCTAAATAGAATGGCTACATTGGAAAGGCTGCTGCTCAACTGGCAACAAAGTATCACCATCATTTCCCTATATAAACCCAATTACAAGGTTTTGAATTTTTATTATTATTATTGCTTGAGGTGATCGTAGCCGTATTAGTGCATTTACGACAGGAACAATTGAGTACTGTGAGGGATACTTTTTTATTTGCGCTAACAAACAATTTTGAGGACAAGCTTTCGGGGAGTGTCCCCTTCTTCAGGTCCTGCTTGGACTGCTTGGACCTGAAGAAGGGGACACTCCCCGAAAGCTTGTCCTCAAAATTGTTTGTTAGTGCAAATAAAAAAGTATCACGGACAGCACTCAATTATTATTATAATGTTTACCTTTTTTATCATCTTTATATATAATTTGCAACATATATATATATATAAATTTAAATTGTTGAAATAAATTAAGGTTTTTTTAAATTAAATATTTTCATTATTTTTGTGTTGACCTTTGTGTTGTGATCTGAATTACAAGGTTTTGATTTTTTTTTATTACTGAATTGTTTTTTTATATATAATTTTTATTTACTTAAAAAAAAACTGTCAGTCTCCCTAGGTCTGGTGCACCATGCAAGATCTCACCTCGTGGAGTGTCAATGATCATGAGAACAGTGAGGAATCATCCCAGAACTACACGTGAGGATCTTGTCAATGATCTCCAGGCAGCTGGGACCACAGTCACCAAGAAAACAATTGGTGACACACTGCGCCGACAAGGACTGAAATCCTGCAGTGCCCGCAAGGTCCCTCTGCTCAAGAAAATCCATGTCCAGGCCCGTCTGAAGTCTGCCACTGAACATCTGAATGATGCAGAGGAGGACTGGTGGAAAGTGTTGTGATCAGATGAGACCAAAATGGAGCTCTTTGGGATCGACTCAATATTAGGAGGGTGGTCATAAAGTTACAATCCATGTCTCAATGGGTAAGTGCTGCAAAAAGGGGATCTACTCAATATTAGGAGGGTGGTCATAAAGTTACAATCCATGTCTCAATGGGTAAGTGCTGCAAAAAGGGGATCTACTCAATATTAGGAGGGTGGTAATAAAGTTACAGCCCATGCCTCGATGGGTAAGGCCTGCAAAAGTGGGATCGATTCAATATTAGGTGGGTGGTTATAAAGTTACAGTCCATGTCTCAATGGGTAAGTGCTGCAAAAAGGGGATCTACTCAATATTAGGTGTGGTCATAAAGTTACAGTCCATGCCTCGATGGGTAAGTGCCGCAAAAGGGGGATCTACGCAATATTAGGTGTGGTCATTAAGTGACAATGAAGGAGCATAAGTGGGAGACAGAGGAACAGAGCTTTGTCAGGTTACCACAGAGACTGTCTGAACCAGCATCTTCATGGTGGGTTCCAGGGGCGGACTGACCACTCATGGGGCCCCCGGGCAATAGCGGATCATGGGGCCCCTGTGTCCTTGCCCAAACTCAAAATGCCTATGAAAAAGGTACCAGGGGCATCTCATGGGGCCCCCTACTGACCCTGGGCCCTCGGGCAGTGCCCGAGTTTCCAAATGGTCAGTCCGCCCCTGGTAGGTTCACAAGGTTTTTTAAATTTTTTGTTTTGAAAGCTGCAGTACTAAAAAATGTTGAAGACATTTTTGAAAGGACAATACGTTATCGCTTACATGAGATTTTTGGAATTAGGATTGG
This sequence comes from Staurois parvus, assembly GCF_062004578.1. Lineage (NCBI taxonomy): Eukaryota > Metazoa > Chordata > Amphibia > Anura > Ranidae > Staurois > Staurois parvus. Next base: position 5,220,083 of record NW_028317975.1, read on the forward strand.
ACCCTCTGTAGGAAAGATGGAAGGAAAGGATACGGACTATAAATAAAAAGAGTTGACAGCAAATATGAAGCCTGTATTGGTAGCCAGGTGCCACAACTTTTGAAATGATTGTCCGGACCTTTGCCATCACACAGAGAATGGATTGTCCCATCACCTTGCGAGAGATCAGCAGATTCCGGGAATTATTAGACGAAAGGAGACGAGGATGGCGTGTGTTGCTGGAGAGAATAGAACCATTTGTTAGAGGAACAAAGACGAGTCGTTGATGATTCCTACCATGATGGACTGGCCGCCTCTCTCAGAACGAGCCAATTTTAGATTTAATTCACCCCAGACAAGCAAAGTTTTCTGAGCAGGAACACTTCATAAATCTTCGGTGACGTTATATACCAAAGCTAATGTTTAGCCCTCAAAGCTTAGAAAGGATCGGGAGATGATAAAGATTCCGGCTGTGAAACGATGGCCAAAAGAAGAAGGAAAAACAAAGCTGTTAAAGGAACCGAAGAGAGGAGCACACTCAACAAAAAGATACCTCAGCAACACAAGGTACAATTGGTCAACTTCTAACTGCCACTTTGTTACCGTTGCAATGAAACTGATTAGATTGGTTGGGCGTGGCTGTAGCACGGCGCCATTGAATGAAATGCCTGGATCAATGTGTGGGTCTGCATTGGGCAATGCTTCCCAACTTAGCCAAAGATGGGCTCTAAGTGTCAGGAATGGACTTGACAATAGTGGTGGGACTCACCTGCCTTGTGGGCTGCAGTACCAGGGCTGGCCAGCGGGTGCTCTCAACAACCAGAGGTTCACTTCGGCAATTAGCCATCACCTGGGGCTGATTGCAGGTGGTGTATTTAAGGGATGGCCAGACCTGCAGTCTGTGCCTTGGTGTGTGTTTTTCCATGGGCCCCTGTATCTTGTAACCTGCGTTCCTGGTTCTGCCTGACTTGTTGCCGACCCTGCCTGATCCTGACCTCTGCTGACTTCTCCTGTTTGATCCCTGGCTTGTGACCCTGACCCCCTGTACCTACCTGCCCGTTAGTTGCTGTACCCGGCTTGTGACCTGACTACTCTCTGCCTGCTCCTCCTGTACCTACCTGCCCGATAGTTATCGACCCAGCCTGCCTGACTACGTTGTGCTCTATATGTGTATGTACCTGTGTATCTATACCAGTTTAGGTTTGGGTTTGTTTCACCTTGTTGTATGTATTTGTGTTAGCTTGGGGTTTGGTGCACTGCGTTTATGTTTGTATTGTTAGTCTTAATAAATTGTCTCATTTATACCATATCTGAAGCCTGCGTTTCCCTGCGTCAGTCCACACACTTCTGGTCACACCCCCATCCCTGACACTAAGACTCGGTTTACATATATACGCAATACGGGAAATGCAGTGAATCCCACACCGCTTTGAATTCGCACCTCGTTCATGCGATCTGCTGCGGATGTTAATTTTAAATTAACCTCCCTGGCGGTATTCCCGAGTGTAGCTCGGGGTAAAATGTCAGTACCAAAAGCAGCAACCCCCCCGAGCTACACTCGGGCTTACCATGTGGCGCTGCATAGGGAGTCCCTGCAGAGCTTACCTTGTCCTTCGCTCCCGCGATGTGTCCCCTGCAGCGTCCCCGGCCATATCCTCCGGCCGATGCCGGCATCCGGCTTCTGTGTTTCGGTCCCTGTGACGTCGGGACGTACGGGCGCCGCCGGCGGCGGGAAATTTGAAAATTTTAAAAAATTTTATTTTTTTCCAAACAAATTTTTGAAACATTGCTGTTTCAACCCATTTCACATACATTTTGTCCCGAGTGCTTTGTCCGGCGCCCTGTCTGCATTTTGTCTGTTCTTTCTGCCTGGAAACTGAGAAACGTCCATGGCGTCCAAAAAGCGTCCCTTTAGGTCAGATGCGGTTTTAGACCGGCTAGAGAACAGCGATAGTAAATCAGAACAACTTGCAGAATTGAGAGATAATGATTGGTGGAGGAAATTCCTCATCAGACACTGAAAACGATTCTGCGACTGAGCTCAGCGAATTTGCCTCTGTATTTCAAATTTCAGTGTTTTGGTTTGATTATATTATTGAATTAAATTTATTATTATTATTATTATTTTTTATGATTATTTATTAAATTATAATTTATTATTTTGTGTTTCAAATTTTATCATCCCCGGGATGTTTACTAGACTCTTGTTCGGACAGATTTCAGTGAGTTATTCCTAAAAATTACAGGCCTACAATAAAAAAACTACATATTTCCATGCAAAATAATGGTACCGCTTTCAGCACCAAAAATATGAAATAATCAGACCGCTAGGGAGGTTAACGACACCCAAAAACAGATCACAGAATGCAATGAGATTGCCAGAATTGGATGGCATTGGGTGTGAACACCCATGTGATCCAATTTCCGGGATGGCAAAAAAGAAAAAGATACCTGCACCTCTTTCGTGGAGCTGCGCTGCGATTTGACCACACCACATTGAATTCGCACCTCGTTCATGCAATCTGCTGCGGATGTTAATTTTAAATTAAAGACACCCAAAAACAGATCACAAAACGCAGTGCGATTGCCAGAATTGGATGGCATTGGGTGTGAACGCCCATGTGATCCGATTCCGGGACGGCAAAAAAGAAAAAGATACCTGCACCTTTTTCATGGCGGTGCGCTGCGATTTGACCGCACCGCATTGAATTCGCACCTCGTTCATGCAATCTGCTGCGGATGTTAATTTTAAATTAAAGACACCCAAAAACAGATCACAAAACGCAGTGCGATTGCCAGAATTGGATGGCATTGGGTGTGAACGCCCATGTGATCCGATTCCGGGACGGCAAAAAAGAAAAAGATACCTGCACCTTTTTCGTGGAGGTGTGCTGCGATTTGACCGCACTGCATTGAATTCGCACCTCGTTCATGCAATCTGCTGCGGATGTTAATTTTAAATTAAAGACACCCAAAAACAGATCACAGAATGCAATGCGATTGCCAGAATTGGATGGCATTGGGTGTGAACACCCATGTGATCCAATTCCGGGACGGCAAAAAAGAAAAAGATACCTTCACCTTTTTCATGGAGGTGCGTCGCGATTTGAGCCCATACAAAATAAATGGGCCCGATTTGCACTGCAAAGAATAACATTTGATTTGAACAGAAATGTGGGGGGTGCGGACTGCACCAGGGTGACACTGGTTAGAGGGGTGACACTAGGGTTGCCACCTGTCTGAACATATCACTAGGGTTGCCATCTGCCAGTCCAGGTTTTGAATCTAGTCTAATCTATTACTGTCCAAATTGCATACAGTTCCCCGCACTGCTCCGGTGTGAACCCAGGTTAAAGTTTTTGGCAATACTTTGGATGGGGGGGGTGATTATAGTAGAATATTTTTCTCCAGAACTGAATTTGTGGAATAGGAAAAGCACAAATTCATATATTGGATAATGAAATAAGCTTTCTATAGAGGCCCATTCACAGTTTTTTGTGAATTTTGGCCGTTTCTGGAGCGGCACCATTTATTTGAATGAGCCTCCCTCAGCTCCAAAAAACGCTCTAAAAAGAAGCTCATGAACCAAATTATGGAAACGTGCTAAGCGCGCTTTGCATCACGTGTTTTTTGCACATTTCTTGCATTTTTGTGTCATGGAAAACTCGCAACAAAGGGAATATTGGCATCAATGAACACAACACAGAAATGGGAGTTCTTCAAAAAAGATTGTATGTGACCAAAATATATCCCCATGGGCAACAAGTATAAAAGGCTAAAAATCAAAGCTATGTGGCTTACGGCCAAAGTTACAAAAGCTATAGATAATAAGAAAAAGATTTTATTCAATATAAAAACGAAGGAACGCGATCATCGTTTACACATTACACAGAATATAACAGAATATGCAAAAAGGAAATAAAGGCGCAAAAATTGAAAACAAACGACAGATTGCAAAAGATAGCAGGACCAACCCAAAAAATTCTTCAAATATATTAATGGAAGAAAATTTCGGTCTGAGCACGTAGGTCCCTAGAATCTAGAGGGGGTGACTGGGGACACAGAGGAGGCAAATTTATTTAATCCCTTCTTCAGCTCTGTGTATACAAAGGAGCATAGGGGGCTCTTGTCCATAATGGGTTTGGTACTGACCAGGGACAGACTGACAGCTCATGGGGCCCCGGGCAATAGGGGATCATGGGGCCCCTGTGTCCTTGCCCAAACTCAAAAAAGCCTATGAAAAAGGTACCACGGGCATCTCATGGGACCCCCTACTGACCCCGGGCCCTCGGGCAGTGACCGAGTTTCCAAATGGTCAGTCCACCCCTGGTACGGACACAGCGCCAAATGATCCACATTGGCTCACAATTGATATGATTCAGAAATATTTAGACAATATAAAGGTGAATAAAGCTCCTGGACCGGATGGCATACACCCACGGGGGCTTAAAGAATTGAGCTCTGTCATTTCAAAGCCATTGTTTCTCATTTTTAGGGATTCTTTAATGACTGGCATAGTACCACTGGATTGGCGTAAGGCCAATGAGGGGCCAATATTTAAAAAAGGGTTAAAATCTTTACCAAGTAATTATAGACCTGTTACTGTAACCTCTATAGCTGGGAAGATACTGGAGAGTTTAATAAAAGACCACATAGAGGAGTTCTTGCTGGAAAAAAATATTTTAAGCAACAGACAGCATGGATTCATGAAAGACAGAAATTTGAGCAAAACCTTGGACAGAGGGGTGGCGGTGGATGTGGTATACTTGGACAGAGGGGTGGCTGTGGATGTGGTATACTTGGACAGAGGGGTGGCGGTGGATGTGGTATACTTGGACAGAGGGGTGGCTGTGGATGTGGTATACTTGGACAGAGGGGTGGCAATGGATGTGGTATACTTGGACAGAGGGGTGGCTGTGGATGTGGTATACTTGGACAGAGGGGTGGCAATGGATGTGGTATACTTGGACAAAGGGGTGGCAGTGGGAGTGGTATACTTGGACAGAGGGGTGGCGGTGGATGTGGTATACTTGGACAGAGAGGTGGCAATGGATGTGGTATACTTGGACAGAGGGGTGGTGGTGGACATGGTAGACTTGGACAAAGGGGTGGCAGTGGACGTGGTATACTTGGACAGAGGGGTGGCAATGGATGTGGTATACTTGGACAGAGGGATGGCTGTGGATGTGGTATACTTGGATTTTGCAAAAGGTAAAGTCTACAGGCTGGAAAATTCTGTATGTAAATGGCTAGAAAACTGGCTAAAAGATGGTAGTGGTTAATGATTCATACTTTGCATGGTCTAGGGGTGTCGGTGGTGTACCCCAAGGTTCAGTGTTATTAGTGGGGTACCCCAAAGTTCAGTGTTATTAGTGGGGTACCCCAAGGTTCAGTGTTATTAGTGGGGTACCCCAAAGTTCAGTGTTATTAGTGGAGTACCCCAAGGCTCAGTGTTATTAGTGGGGTACCCCAAGGTTCAGTGTTATTAGTGGGGTACCCCAAGGCTCAGTGTTATTAGTGGGGTACCCCAGGGTTCAGTGTTGGGACCCTTACATTTTAATATATTTATAAATGATATCAGGTCTGGGATTATAAATTCCATTTCAGTCTTTGAAGCTGTGCCGGGGAATAACGTCCTTACAGGATGTCTCCAATTTACAAGCCGACCTCAATGCTCTGTGTAATTTGGGGACTATGGGTCCAATGAGGGCTAATGTTGATAAGTATAAGGTTCAGCACTTGGGGGCTAAGAATATACATCATACATACTAGGGGGATACAACTGGGGGGGGTCAATGGTGGAGAAGGATCCGGGAATTCTGGTAGATCACAAGCTTAATAATGGCATGCAATGCCAAGCTGTGGGTTCTAAAGCGAGCAAAGTCTCTGTTATCATTTTATTTATTAATCTCTGTATTAAAAGATGTATAGACTCCAGAGAGAGAGATATCACCCCCCCCCCCCTGTATAAATTACTAGTTATACCTCGTCTGGAATATGCAGTTCAATTTTGGGCTCCAATTCACAAACATTGGGGAACAGGAGAAAGTACAGAGAAGGGCAACCAAACTGATACGAGGCATGGAGGAGATCAGCTATGAGGAAAGATTAGAGGAACTGAATGTATTCTCTACTGAGAAGAGATTAAGGAGGGATATGATCTCCATGTATAATACATAAGGGGGGATATGATCTCTATGTATAATACATAAGGGGGGATATGATCTCCATGTATAATACATAAGGGGGGATATGATCTCCATGTATAATACATAAGGGGGGATATGATCTCCATGTATAATACATAAGGGGGGGATATGATCTCCATGTATAATACATAAGGGGGGGATATGATCTCCATGTATAATACATAAGGGGGATATGATCTCCATGTATAATACATAGGGGGGATATGATCTCCATGTATAATACATAAGGGGGATATGATCTCCATGTATAATACATAAGGGGGGATATGATCTCCATGTATAATACCAAAGGGGGGATATGATCTCCATGTATAATACATGAGGGGGGATATGATCTCCATGTAGAATACATAAGGGGGGATATGATCTCCATGTATAATACATAAGGGGGGATATGATCTCCATGTATAATACATAAGGGGGGATATGATCTCCATGTATAATACATAAGGGGGGATATGATCTCCATGTATAATACAAAAGGGGGATATGATCTCCATGTATAAATACATCAGTGGCTCATATAGTGAACTCGGTGTAGTTATTCCCCCTGAGGTCATCACAGAGGACAAGGGGGCGCTCTTTACATCTGGAGGAAAAGAAATGTAATCTCCAAACACGGAAAGGTTTCTTCACAGTAAGAGCTGTGAGAATGTGGAATAGACTCCCTCAAGAGTTGGTTGTGGCCAGCTCAGTGGATTGCTGTAGGAAAGTCCTGGATTCTTTCTTGGATACACAGAATATAACTGGATGTAACATTTATAGGGAAAGTTGATCCAGGGAATATCCGATTGCCTCTCGGGGGATCAGGAAGGAATTTATTCCCTGCAGGAGCAAATTGGATCGTGCTTTGCTGGGTTTGTTGCCTTCCTCTGGATCATCTGTGGGTGTAGGATTATAACTTTTTTTTTTCTATGGTTGAACTGGACGGACTTTTGTCTTTTTTCAGCCAGACTAACTATGTAACCTCTGAGCCGATATAAGAAAGATTTCATAACTGTATCTTGTTACACGTCGTAAGTAAATATATAAATGAATCGCAGACATATGTTGGCAGAGATGCTGTATGTCATTTCCAACTTGTGGGTGGGGGACCATTAGGCAATAATGGCACCACAAGGCGTTTTGCATTTCAGCACTTTTTTGGCTCATTTGCTGAAACGTGGGCATAAACACTATTTTCTGCCCGTGCTTCTGCTACACACCAAACAAAAGTGCTGGGGGTGAGTCTCATGGTGTCCTCCTTCCCGGGATAGTCTGGGACAAATCCCGCACCTTTAGCCGTCCGTCTCCAAAATCTACTTCCTTTTGGGTTGAGTTACAGTGGCCAATGTCAGATCTGGCAGCACAAATCCACAATCGAGATGTTTCAACTTCCCGGCGTTATCACGCGGCGCCTGCAGAGAGTAAATGAGTTTGTCTCTCCTCTCCGGCTGTGTCTCACAGAAAACACATTTGTAAGTCAGTCATTTTATCACCATAAACAACCAACACAATCAGAGCGGGACTGAAGGGCCGCAGTGGAGATCAATGCCTTTAATGAATTCTGTGCTCAGACCCAGTTAGGTTTTAAAGTGAACCTGTAATACATTTTATGTCTTTAAAAGTCCTGCCTCAGTGCAGGCAGAGCAAGATGCCTATTTATTTTTTGGTGCTCCTCTCTGATTTTGTTTCACGCTATTTTCTGGGCATGTTTTTCCTTGACATTATGGATATGTAAAAAAAAAATAGTTATCTGCCACCAGTCCCCCTGGCATTCTTCAGGATCTATATAGGATGCCTTATTTTAGGGTTAGCATTTTTGTTGTTTTTAATATATTTTATTTTGGGGAATTTAGTTTTTTTCCCCTTTTATTCCATTTTTTAGTTTTCTTTGTATATATATATATATAAATATATATATATATATATATATATATATATATATATATATATATGTGTGTGTGTGTATTTTTTTATACATATACAGTGGGGATCGAAAGTTTGGGCACCCCAGCTAAAAATGTGTATTAATGTGCATAAAGAAGCCAAGGAAAGATGGAAAAATCTCCAAAAGGCATCAAATTACAGATTAGACATTCTTATAATATGTCAACAAAAGTTAGATTTTATTTCCATCATTTACACTTTCAAAATAACAGAAAACAAAAAAATGGCGTCTGCAAAAGTTTGGGCACCCTGCAGAATTTATAGCATGCACTGCCCCCTTTGCCAAGCTGAGACCTGCCAGTGTCATGGATTGTTCTCAATCATCGTCTGGGAAGACCAGGTGATGTCAATCTCAAAGGTTTTAAATGCCCAGACTAATCTGACCTTGCCCCAACAATCAGCACCATGGGTTCTTCTAAGCATTTGTCTAGAAAACTGAAACTGAAAATAGTTGAAGCTCACAAAGCTGGAGAAGGCTATAAGAAGATAGCAAAGCGTTTTCAGATGTCAATATCCTCTGTTCGGAATGTAATTAAGAAATGGCAGTCATCAGGAACAGTGGAAGTTAAAGCAAGATCTGGAAGACCAAGAAAAATATCAGACAGAACAGCTCGCAGGATTGTGAGAAAAACAATTCAAAACCCACGTTTGACTGCACGATCCCTCCAGAAAGATCTGGCAGACACTGGAGTTGTGGTACACTATTCCACTATAAAGAGATACTTGTACAAATATGGTCTTCATGGAAGAGTCATCAGAAGAAAACCTCTTCTACGTCCTCACCACAAAAATCATCGTTTGAACTTTGCAAATGAACATATAGACAAGTCTGATGCATTTTGCAAACAAGTTCTGTGGACCGATGAGGTTAAAATTGAACTTTTTGGCCGGAATGAGCAAAGGTACGTTTGGAGAAGAAGGGGCACAGAATTGAATGAAAAGAACCTCTGTCCAACTGTTAAGCATGGGGTTGGATCAATCATGCTTTGGGGTTGTGTTGCAGCCAGTGGCACAGGGAACATCTCACGAGTAGAAGGAAAAATGGATTCCATAAAATTTCAGCAAATTTTGGATGGTAACTTGATGCCATCTGTGAAAAAGCTGAAGTTAAAGAGAGGATGGCTTCTACAAATGGATAATGATCCTAAACACACTTCGAAATCCACAGGGGATTACATCAAGAGGCGTAAACTGAAGGTTTTGCCATGGCCTTCACAATCTCCTGACCTCAACATCATTGAAAATCTATGGATAGACCTTAAAAGAGCAGTGCGTGACAGACAGCCCAGAAATCTCAAAGAACTGGAAGACTTTTGTAAGGAAGAATGGGCAAAGATACCTCAAACAAGAATTGAAAGACTCTTGGCTGGCTACAAAAAGCGTTTACAAGCTGTGATACTTGCCAAAGGGGGCAGAACAAGATATTAACTCTGCAGGGTGCCCAAACTTTTGCAGACGCCATTTTTTTGTTTTCTGTTATTTTGAAAGTGTAAATGATGGAAATAAAATCTAACTTTTGTTGACATATTATAAGAATGTCTAATCTGTAATTTGATGCCTTTTGGAGATTTTTCCATCTTTCCTTGGCTTCTTTATGCACCTTAATACAAATTTTTAGCTGGGGTGCCCAAACTTTCGATCCCCACTGTATATATATATATATATATATATATATACACACTATATAGCCAATAGTATTGGGCCAGCCCTCCAAATGATTGGTTTCAGGTGTTCCAATCACCTCCATGGCCACATGTATAAAATCAAGCACATAGGCATGCAGACCGCAGAGAGAATTAAAGCTGAATATTACATCCTGGAGAACTCTTTGGAGCTTCACCGTGTAAAATGATGTGATAGAATCTAGTTATCATGGTTATTAGAGGTTTTCATCCCTAGTTAGACTTCCACTAATTAAAGCTTCAAAACTTGAGAGTGGAGCTTCTGTAAATATATACACTATATTGCAAAAAGTATTGGGCCAGCCCTCCAAATCATGTGATTCAGGTGTTCCAATCCCCTCAATATCATGTGATTCAGGTGTCCCAATCCCCTCCATGGACACAGGTGTATACAATCATCCCCTAGGCATGCAGACGGCTTCTACAAACATTGGTGAAAGAATGGGTCGCTCTCAGGAGCTCAGTGACTCCAAGCGTGGTCCCGTGATAGGTGGTCACCTGGGCAAGTCCATCCGTGACATTTCCTGGCTACTAAATATTCCACGCTCAACTGTTAGTGGGATTACTAAAGCAGTTCTTGTATGACTTTTTCTGCAGTTTTGTTGTGTTTTCACCAGGGGCGGACTGACAACTCATGGGGCCTCCGGGAAATAGGGGATCATGGGGCCCCTGTGCCCATGCCCACACTCAAACCACACCTAAAAAAGCCTATGAAATGTACCAGGGGCATCTCATGGGGCCCCCTACTGACCCCAGGCCCTCTGGCAGTGCCTGAGTGTTCAATTGGTCAGTCCGCCCCTGGTTTTCACATACATAGAACATAATGGAAATGGCACTGCAAATAGCAAGAAATCGATGAAAATCTTCACAAGAAGCAGTAAAGTCTTCAGAAATCGCAGCTGAAATTGCACACAAATTTTTAAATTTTTATGACCGGAGACTAATACACCTACCGCTACCGGTGGTTTTAAAACGCCCAGTGCGCGTGAGGCCCCTTCTGTCTCAAGGTGGAGCTGCCACAAGTGTTATGGATTATTCATTTTATGAAACTTACTTCAGTGGTGTATTTAGGTTTTGTGCTGCCCTAGGCAACACAAAAATCATCTGCCCCCACGGGCATGGACCAGCACCCCCCCTCCTCTTCCCCCTGACATTGACTAACAACACCCCTGCCCCCCACCCGGGAAAGCCTTCCACTAACCCCCCTTCCCCAGTGATAGAGAGGAAGAGACTCATCTTCACACCCCCAGACATCGCCAGGAATGAGAGTCAGGTTCTGCATACACCATCAAGCAGCCTGCAGCCTCTCATGGATCCCACCTGGTTCCCATGGCGTGCGTGTCCCTTCTTCCATCCCTTCTTCTTCTCCTGAAAAATGCCGCCCTAGGCAAATGCCTTGTTTTGTAATTCCAAATTATTAGTGCGGCACTCTGTAAATAATAAAGTGATACAAAACAAAAGAGTCCATAAATTAAAGTCCTTCTGTAATCACCAAGTGAATTAAATCAAGGTTTCAAAAAATCACCACGTGAATGTTCAAATAATTTCTCCAGTGTGCTGTGCTCCCCCTTCAAGTGTGCACTCACCACAACTATTTGCCTTCCATTCCCATGGTTGGTAAATGCGCTTTTATATATATGTATTCCTCCAGAGGAAAGATGATTTCTCAGGTCACAAAACGATGGAACCCTGGATGACCAACTGGCTAACGCGTTTCGAGGACACAACCTCTTCCTCAGAGCCAACAAAGGTTGGCTCTGAGGAAGAGGTTGTGTCCTCGAAACGCGTTAGCCAGTTGGTTAGCCAGTTGGTCATCCAGGGTTCCATCGTATGGACTCAGATGTTGTTTGGATCATACACCTTGTTCAGTTTGACATGCCTGTGTTATTATGTCCATTGTGAGTATGATACCTATTTTTGTTTCTTTAATAAATTATTTTAAACGATAATGCACTAGGTCGGTGCGCCCTTTTTCTGTTTCTCCATTTGAAAACCATTTAATCTCTGCCCGAGAATCTCACTTACAAAATAATTGAATAAAACAAGCCCAAAGATATGAAAATATCTGTGTATCGGTAGTATCAGAGAGGGAAGACTGCACAATGCTCTCACCACTGCCGGCCCTCGCTCTCGGACAGTCCTGCGTCACTTCCGGTTCCAATGCTCGTCACTTCCAGTTGCCGCTTAGCAAATGCTTGACGCGTTTCGTCACTTCCGGACTTAGTCATGGGGAATCCAAATGCCTTGTTTGTCTTGTGATAAATACTCCCCTGCTTACTGTATGTTTCATGGACTTTTTCTAGTATTTTTAGACTGTTTCGTGGCACAGCTCCTGTCCTGACCTTGCCCATATGTTCCATTATCTGATTACATGTGAAATATATTAATTCTTCCTATTGATTATTAAAGCAGAGTTCCACTCGACCTATCAAAAAATAAAAGTCAGCAGCAACAAAAACTGTAGCTGCTGACTTTTAAAAAACAGCCACTTACCTGTCCCTCGGTCCCATGGTGTGTCCCCCGCAGTTCGTTTCACCAGCCGTCCTGGATTCCAGGAGGCTGGCATCTTCAGTGTGGGCACCCGCAGGGGTGGACTGACAACTCATGGGGCCCCGGGGCAATAGGGGATCATGAGGCCCCTGTGTCCTTGCCCAAACTCAAAAAAGCCTATGAAAAAGAAACCAGGGGCATCTCATGGGGCCCCCTACTGACCCCGGGCCCTCGGGCAGTGCCCGAGTTTCCAAATGGTCAGTCCGCCCCTGGTGCCGGGATTTCCCATCCCTCAGCTGCACGAACACAAAAGGACAAGGATGCTGGTGACATCATATGGCCCATTAGGTCAATCCTCCTTGAGCATCACTCGGGACCTGCTCCTCACTCACTCTCTATGAATGTCCGGGGTGCAGGTTCATGAATATCATCCCCACTTGTCATCCAGGTATATGAAGCCACACACCAGGATCTATTTCCTCCAAAGCTTATTAGCCATGGTCTATCCTGCAGATTTCAGTGCTCGAGTTTCCAAATGGTCAGGCCGCCCCTGGGCACCCGGCTGTGACAGCTTGCGGCTTCACAGCCGGATGCCCACTGCGCATGCGCGAGTAGCGCTGCGCTTCATGAATGGTCCTGTAGTCTTCTGGGACCCGTCACGTGTCCCAAAAGACTACAGGGAGGGAAGGAAGGAGGACACCTTCCGTTTCCGGAAGTGGGAGCGGGAACCTGTCAAATTCGGGTACACACTCCCTCCCGCTCCCCAAAGGTGCCAATCCTTAATGGGGAGCGGGGAAGCAGTCCTTAAAGCGGAACTTCCCCTTTTCAGTGGAGCTCCGCTTTAATACCAGCACAGGGGCGGACTGACCATTTGGAAACTCGGGCACTGCCCGAGGGCCCGGGGTCAGTAGGGGGCCCCATGAGATGCCCCTGGAACCTTTTTCATAGGCTTTTTTGAGTTTGAGCAAGGACACAGGGGCCGCATGATCCCCTATTGCCCGAGGGCCCCATGAGTTGTCAGTCCGCCCCTGTACCAGCAGCATAAAGATTAACCCCTTCCTGCCGGCCCTTTAAGAGTTTCAGAAGCCGGGAGGTGGGGCGTGGTTTAGGGATCATGTGACCGGTGGCCATATGATCAGGAAAGGTCCCGATCGAAAGAGCAGGCCGGGACCTTTCCACGAGTACCGGACACGTGTGCGGGGAGCGCGCAGGGCGCGCGCTCTCAGCACATATGTTTTTTCTTACCTGAACGCCCTAGGCCCAGACGCCAGGAGGTCGCACATTTGTGCGCGGCCGGCGTAAAGGGGTTAAAATGAGTTCATGTTGATTGAGATAGTTTAGTCCTGCCTTAAGGAACCACGTCCACCATGTGGAAGACGTGACGTGGCAGACGCTTCTAATGAGTCTACTGCTTCTCTAAGGAGCTGGAAGGGAAGAGAACACCCGGAGCTCCTGACACGGTGAGTTAAATGTTCATTACACGCACAATCACGCCACCGCTAATGATGTACCGGTAGCATCAAGCGCAGGTAAGAGGCTTGGAGATGAACAGCGGTGTACCCAAAGGTAAGAGAGGATCAAGATTACAGATACTTAGTGATGAATAATGCAGCTCATTTGTCGGAAATTACAGCGACTGATCACACTGACTATCTGGGCAGATCAGCGAGGCGGGAGGGGGGAGGGCAGCTCCGTGAGATATTACTAAGAACATTATCATTAGCGACTAATTCTTTCCGTGTCAGGAATCTGACTAAAAGAGTAAAAAATAGATGGCGGAGGAGGAAAAAAAAGACAATTAATTTCATCTCCCCGAGTCATCCTTCTTTATTTTCAGCCCTAAGTGGCTTTGCTGTTGAATGTAATGAGAGAAGGGAAGACGGGTTTGATAAATGATAGATTAGTAGTGGAGTTAGCAGTTCAAAGGAACACCTCTTTACATTGTAAACTCAGAAAAATGGAGGAAAGCAGCTGCAGACTTAGTCCGTGACGAGTAGAATGCTACTTGGCCAAAAGTTTCATACTCAACTTTCCTTTGTTGTCCCAATGCTCTGTTCAGTCATTGGGAGTGCAAAGAAATGCTCCCTACTTCCGGGAGTGAAGGAAGGGTTGTGATAGGCCCAGTGCTGTCATCCCTTGAGAGCAAAAAGAAATACTCCCTACTTCCGGGAGTGAAGGAAGGGTTGTGATAGGCCCAGTGCTGTCACCCCTTGGGAGCAAAAAGAAATACTCCCTATTTCCAGGAGTGAAGGAGAAAGTGGTGATTGGCCCAGTGCTGTCACCCCTTGGGAGCAAAAAGAAATACTCCCTACTTCCGGGAGTGAAGGAAGGGTGGTGATAGGCCCAGTGCTGTCACCCCTTGAGAGCAAAAAGAAATACTCCCTACTTCCGGGAGTGAAGGAAGGGTGGTGATAGGCCCAGTGCTGTCACCCCTTGAGAGCAAAAAGAAATACTCCCTATTTCCGGGAGTGAAGGAGAAGGTGCTGATTGGCCCAGTGCTGTCACCTCTTGGGAGCAAAAAGAAATACTCTCTGCTACTGGAAGTGAAGGAGAAGGTGGTGATTAGCCCAGTGCTGTCACCCCTTGGGAGCAAAAATAAATTCTCCTTACTTCCAGGAGTGAAGAAGGTGGTGATGGGCTCAAGTGCTATCACGCCTTTGGAGCAAAAAGAAATACTCCCTACTACCGGGAGTGAAGGAGAAGGTGGTGATTGGCCCAGTGCTGTCACCCCTTTGGAGCAAAAAGAAATACTCGCTACTACCGGGAGTGAAGGAGAAGGTGGTGATTGGCCCAGCGCTGTCACCCCTTTGGAGCAAAAAGAAATACTCGCTACTACCGGGAGTGAAGGAGAAGGTGGTGATTGGCCCAGTGCTGTCACCCCTTGAGAGCAAAAAGAAATACTCCCTATTTCCGGGAGTGAAGGAGAAGGTGGTGATAGGCCCAGTGCTGTCACCCCTTTGGAGCAAAAAGAAATACTCCCTACTACTGGAAGTGAAGGAGAAAGTGGTGATTAACCCAGTGTTGTCACCCCTTTGGAGCAAAAAGAAATACTCCTTATTTCCAGGAGTGAATGAGAAGGTGGTGATTGGTCGAGTGCTGTCACCCCTTGGGAGCAAAAATAAATTCTCCTTACTTTCAGGAGTGAAGGAGTAGGTGGTGATTGGCCCAGTGCTGTCACCCCTTTGGAGCAAAAAGAAATACTCACTACTACTGGAAGTGAAGGAGAAGGTGGTGATTGGCCCAGTGCTGTCACCCCTTTGGAGCAAAAAGAAATACTCCCTATTTCCAGGAGTGAAGGAGAAAGTGGTGATTGGCCCAGTGCTGTCACTCCTTTGGAGCAAAAAGAAATACTCCCTACTACCGGGAGCAGGGGTGGACTGACAACTCATGGGGCCCCCGGGCAATAGGGGATCATGCGGCCCCTGTGTCCTTGCCCAAACTCAAAAAAGCCTATGAAAAAGGTACCAGGGGCATCTCATGGGGCCCCCTACTGACCCCGGGCCCTCGGGCAGTGCCTGAGTTTTCAAATTGTCAGTCCGCCCCTGTCCGGGAGTGAAGGAGAAGGTGGTGATTGGCCCAGTGCTGCCACCCCTTGGGAGCAAAAAGAAATACACCCTCCTACCGGGAGTGAAGGAGAAGGTGGTGATTGGCCCAGTGCTGTCACCCCTTGGGAGCAAAAATAAATACTTCCTACTTCCGGGAGCAGGGGTGGACTGACAACTCATGGGGCCCCCGGGCAATAGGGGATCATGCGGCCCCTGTGTCCTTGCCCAAACTAAAAAAAGCCTATGAAAAAGGTACCAGGGGCATCTCATGGGGCCCCCTACTGACCCCGGGCCCTCGGGCAGTGCCTGAGTTTTCAAATTGTCAGTCCGCCCCTCTCCGGGAGTGAAGGAGAAGGTGGTGATTGGTCCAGTGCCGCCACCCCTTGGGAGCAAAAAGAAATACACCCTCCTACCGGGAGTGAAGGAGAAGGTGGTGATTGGCCCAGTAGCTCCAGGAGGCAGGGGGTAGTGATCTGATATCACACAGAGCACAGGCAAGAGCACAGAGCTGAGGGTTATCTGAGACCTGAGGGAGGGAATGAACACAACCCCCTACACAGTCTCATAGAGAAACATGCACAGCTAAGGCTGTCATTCACCTGCTGTGTGTGTAAGTGTTGTGGGGGTCTCCTGGGATTGTTTGGTGCTGACATAGACCAGTGGCCCCAAAACTGCAGCCCCCAGGCCGAATGCGGCCCTTTGCTTGCCTTGATTCAGCCCTTGGGTCATCATTCCTCACAGTGACACCAGCAATGGGGCACAACTCCCCCATCCTGACACCAATGTACTTGTACTGTAAATAAAATAAAGAGTATACATTTTAACAATTTTTCCATTTAAAATAACCCTATCATGTTTCTACTACAAAGCACAGCAAATTTATTTTCAAATAATAAAAAAAAACAGGCATTTTTTTTTCAATGTTGTGCAATGTCTTGTTATGCGACACTGGAAAAAAGTAACAAACGAAAGAAACAAAATAAATAACCAAATAAATATTAATGGTAAAAAATAATGATTAAAAAAAACCATCAGCAGAAATATGAAGGGTTAGGGGAGGAAAAGGTTAATTAGAGCTGAATAAAGTTAATAATGGGTTTTTTAACTTGTAAGCTTTCTTTGACTGATGTCACATGCAAATCAAAAGTCACAATTCTGAGCTATTATTTACGTGTGTGTGTGTGTGTGCGCTTTTTCAGTTTATTTATTTATTTATTTATTTTACTTATTTGCGTGTGTGTGTTTCAGTTTATTTATTTTATTTTATTTTTTTTTTCTAACTTGTAAGCTTTCTTTGACTGATGTCACATGCAAATCAAAAGTCACAATTCTGAGCTATTATTTATTATTTACGTGTTTGTGTGTGTGCGTGCGCTTTTTTTCAGTTTATTTATTTTATTTATTTATTTATTTTTACTTATTTGCATGTGTGTGTGTTTCAGTTTATTTATTTATGTTTTTTAAACTTGTAAGCTTTCTTTGACTGATGTCACATGCAAATCAAAAGTCACAATCCTGAGCTAATATTTACGTGTGTGTGTGCGCTTTTTTTCAGTTTATTTATTTTATTTTATTTTTTTTTTACTTATTTGCATGTGTGTGTTTGTGTGTGTGCGTGCTTTTTTTCAGTTTATTTTATTTATTTTTTATTTTTTTTACTTATTTACGTGTGTGTGTGCACTTTTTTTCAGTTTATTTATTTTATTTTATTTTATTTTATTTTTTTTACTTATTTGCATGTGTGTGTGCTTTTTTTCAGTTTATTTTATTTATTTTTTATTTTTTTTTACTTATTTGCGTGTGTGTGTTTCAGTTTTTTTATTTATTTATTTTTTTTTTCTAACTTGTAAGCTTTCTTTGACTGATGTCACATGCAAATCAAAAGTCACAATTCTGAGCTATTATTTATTATTTACGTGTGTGTGTGCGCTTTTTTTCAGTTTATTTATTTTATTTATTTATGTATTTTTACTTATTTGCATGTGTGTGTGTGTTTCAGTTTATTTATTTTTTTTTTTAAACTTGTAAGCTTTCTTTGACTGATGTCACATGCAAATCAAAAGTCACAATCCTGAGCTAATATTTACGTGTGTGCGTGCGCTTTTTTTCAGTTTATTTATTTTATTTTTTTTTCATTTTTTTTTTACTTATTTGCATGTGTGTGTTTGTGTGTGTGCGTGCTTTTTTCAGTTTATTTTATTTATTTTTTATTTTTTTTTACCTATTTGCGTGTGTGTGTGTTTCAGTTTATTTATTTATTTTTACTTATTTGCATGTGTGTGTGTGTTTTAGTTTATTTATTTATTTTTTTTAAACTTGTAAGCTTTCTTTGACTGATGTCACATGCAAATCAAAAGTCACAATCCTGAGCTAATATTTACGTGTGTGTGTGTGCGCTTTTTTTCAGTTTATTTATTTATTTATTTATTTATTTATTTATTTTTACTTATTTGCATGTGTGTGTGTTTGTGTGTGTGCGTGCTTTTTTTCAGTTTATTTTATTTATTTTTTATTTTTTATACTTATTTGCGTGTGTGTGTGTTTCAGTTTATTTATTTTATTTATTTTTTTTTCTAACTTGTAAGCTTTCTTTGACTGATGTCACATGCAAATCAAAAGTCACAATTCTGAGCTATTATTTATTATTTACGTGTGTGTGTGCGCTTTTTTCAGTTTATTTATTTATTTATTTATTTTACTTATTTGCATGTGTGTGTGCGCTTTTTTTCAGTTTATTTATTTATTTATTATTATTATTTTTTTACTTATTTGCATGTGTGTGTGCGGGCTTTTTTTCAGTTTATTTTATTTATTTTTTATTTTTTTTTACTTATTTGCATGTGTGTGTGTTTCAGTTTATTTATTTATGTTTTTTAAACTTGTAAGCTTTCTTTGACTGATGTCACATGCAAATCAAAAGTCACAATCCTGAGCTAATATTTACGTGTGTGTGTGTGCGCTTTTTTTCAGTTTATTTATTTATTTATTTATTTTTTTACTTATTTGCATGTGTGTGTTTGTGTGTGTGCGTGCTTTTTTTCAGTTTATTTTATTTATTTTTTATTTTTTTTACTTATTTGCGTGTGTGTGTGTTTCAGTTTATTTATTTATTTTTTTCTAACTTGTAAGCTTTCTTTGACTGATGTCACGTGCAAATCAAAAGTCACAATTCTGAGCTATTATTTATTATTTACGTGTTTGTGTGTGTGCGTGCGCTTTTTTTCAGTTTATTTATTTTATTTATTTATTTATTTTTACTTATTTGCGTGTGTGTGTGTTTCAGTTTATTTATTTATGTTTTTTAAACTTGTAAGCTTTCTTTGACTGATGTCACATGCAAATCAAAAAAGTCACAATCCTGAGCTAATATTTACGTGTGTGTGTGTGCTTTTTTTCAGTTTATTTATTTTATTTTATTTTTTTTTACTTATTTGCATGTGTGTGTTTGTGTGTGTGCGTGCTTTTTTCCAGTTTATTTTATTTATTTTTAATTTTTTTTTACTTATTTGCGTGTGTGTTTCAGTTTATTTATTTTATTTTTTTTTTTTTCTAACTTGTAAGCTTTCTTTGACTGATGTCACATGCAAATCAAAAGTCACAATTCTGAGCTATTATTTATTATTTACGTGTTTGTGTGTGTGTGTGCGCTTTTTTCAGTTTATTTATTTATTTATTTTTTTTACTTATTTGCATGTGTGTGTGCGCTTTTTTTCAGTTTATTTATTTATTTATTATTAATTTTTTTTTCTTATTTGCATGTGTGTGTTTGTATGTGTGCGTGCTTTTTTTCAGTTTATTTTATTTATTTTTTATTTTTTTTTACTTATTTGCGTGTGTGTGTGTTTCAGTTTATTTATTTATGTTTTTTAAACTTGTAAGCTTTCTTTGACTGATGTCACATGCAAATCAAAAAAGTCACAATCCTGAGCTAATATTTACGTGTGTGCGTGCGCTTTTTTTCAGTTTATTTTATTTATTTATTTATTTTTTTTACTTATTTGCGTGTGTGTGTTTCAGTTTATTTATTTATTTTTTTTTTTTCTAACTTGTAAGCTTTCTTTGACTGATGTCACATGCAAATCAAAAGTCACAATCCTGAGCTAATATTTACGTGTGTGTGCGCTTTTTTTCAGTTTATTTATTTTATTTATTTTTTTTACTTATTTGCATGTGTGTGTTTGTGTGTGTGCGTGCTTTTTTTCAGTTTATTTATTTATTTTATTTTTTTTACTTATTTGCATGTGTGTGTGTTTCAGTTTATTTATTTATTTATTTATTTATTTTTTCTAACTTGTAAGCTTTCTTAGACTGATGTCACATGCAAATCAAAAGTCACAATTCTGAGCTATTACTTATTATTTACGTGTGTGTGTGTGCGCTTTTTTTCAGTTTATTTATTTTATTTATTTTTATTTTTTTTGTACTTATTTGCATGTGTATGTGTGTGCGTTTCAGTTTATTTATTTAATTTTTTTTTTAAATTTTTTTTAACTTGTAAGCTTTCTTTGACTGATGTCACATGCAGATCAGAAGTCACAATTCTGAGCTACATGTGAATGAAATAGTAAATACAATAAAACAATACATGGAATCGTATTTACCTTGCCGTCTATCTGAAAGTGTCATTTTACGCAGGAGAAGCTGCATTTTTAACAGCCGATCAAAGGCGGACTGACCATTTGGAAACTCGGGCACTGCTCGGGGCCCGGGGTCAGTAGGGGGCCCCATGAGATGCCCCTGGTACCTTTTTCATAGGCTGTTTTGAGTTTAGGCAAGGACACAGGGGCCCCATGATCCCCTATTGCCCGGGGGCCCTATGATCCCCTATTGCCCGGGGGCCCCATATGTTGTCAGTCCGCCCCTACAGCCGATCCAGCTTTGCGATACGAAGCAATTAGCGGCTGTCATTTTGACAGCCGGGTAATTGGCGTTATTGGTGATGGAAGGAGTGACGGCAGGAACTAGACGTAAGAGATGCGCCTTAAATTTGAAAAAAATGTATTATTAATTATCGAAAAAACTGTTTTTAAAGCTCCCTATAAATATTTATTGAACATCAAATGTGTATTTTTTTGATGTATTAATATGGTGTAGGCGGAGTCAAAGATGACTGGCACTAGGCTTGTATTGTGTTCAGACATCCAAGGCTCTTGATAGGTATCAGCAATTACATTTGATACATTGCATGCTGATATATATGAGCCCCTTCCCGCCCATGTATATAAACGGCCAGACGGGAGCAGTGCAGGGGCAGGTGGCCATTTATAAACGTCCTCCCCACTTCCCTGGGAGCACGCAACCAGGGGCGGACTGACCATTTGGAAACTCAGGCACTGCCCAAGGGCCGGGGTCAGTAGAGGGCCCCATGAGATGCCCCTGGTACCTTTTTCATAGGCTTTTTTGAGCTTGGGCAAGGACACAGGGGCCCCATGAGCTGTCAGTCCGCCCCTGCGCGCAGCACCTCGATCCGGTGCCCGCTGTGTCTGGAGGATCGTCGTATGGGACCTCTGTGTGAGGTCCCGATCATGTGATCACTGATTGGCCAATCAGTGATCACATGCAGAGTAGTAAGCAAGAACTCACTTCTGACATCATTGCTTACTACGTGTGAATCTGTGAATGATCACAGAGGTCACATGGTACAGGGCTATTCACAACAGCCCTGTACCATGTGACAGGCTGTGACCAATCACAGCTCTCACAGTATTTCTCAATGGCTGCAAGAATGCAGCCAGAGAGAAGGAGAAATGGGTGTAAAAGCAATCAGTGTAAAGAAAAAAAAAAATCTTCATCACCCCCCCCACAAGTAGTACAGTGTCACTATGGTGACACTGTACTGCTAGGGTGACAGTATGTAAAAAAAAAAAAAAAACATAAATAATAATATAAAAAAAAATGTAAAATAAAATTTAGAAAAATTATAATTTTTGGTTATAAACTAATTTGGGTTATTTTTTTTTACTAAAAAGATAGCTGAATACACTTTGGCCAAGATTTATGAAGAAAGATTATTTATTTGCAAAATTCTATAAGAAAAACACTTTTTTTTCAAAATTTTTGGACTTTTTCATTTATATAGCAAAAAAAAAATCCCAGTGGTGAATAAATACCCCCAAAATAAAGTTTTATCTGTCTCAAAAAATGCTAAAAAATTCATATGGGTACAGTGTTGCATGACCGCGCAATTGAAATTCAAAGTGTGATAGCGCTGAAAGCTGAAAATTGGCCTGGGGGGGAAGGCGGTGAAAGTGTCCGGACTGGAAGGGGGTGAAAGGGTCCGGACTGGAAGGCGGTGAAAGTGTCCGGACTGGAAGAGGTTAAAACTCAGCTTTTTTGAGAGTCATGTGGGAGGAAAAATAAGGACTTAGGAGAGAACTGAAACTGGAGCATGCTCAGTAGATGACAACAGCTGGTCTACACAATCTCATGCTGCAGTGGGGACACAGAGAAGATGAGATGGACAGCTAAAGGCAGGATCAACCAGGTATATTTCACAATCAAATATTTTAGTGCCTTTGTGAGTATGAACACTCTGTTATATAGCATGTAATGAGAGTTTTTCATAGTCTGGGTTTAATGACACAGATACGAATAATGAAAACAAACTACGAGCTTAGAAGGGAACTAAAACTGGAGCATGCTCAGTAGATGACAACAACTGGTCTACACAATCTCATGCTGCACTGGGGACACAGAGAAGATGGGAGGGACAACTGAAGGCAGGATCAACCAGGTACTGTATATTTCACTCTACACAAATCAAATGCTTTAGTGGCTTTGTGAGTATGAACACCCTGTTATATAGCATGTAATGTGAGTTTTTCATAGTCTGGGTTCAATGACACAGATAAGAATAACGAAAAAAAAGAGCTTAGAAGGGAACTAAAACTGGAGCATGCTCAGTAGATGACAACAACTGGTCTACACAATCTCATGCTGCACTGGGGACACAGAGAAGATGGGAGGGACAGCTGAAGGCAGGATCAACCAGTCATATTTCACTCTACACAAAACAAATGATTTAGTGGCTTTGTGAGTTTGAACACTCCGTTATATAACATGTAATGAAAGCTTTTCATAGTCTGCATTTAATTACACAGGTAATGGCTGTGCAGATAAAAAAAGGAGAAAAATAAGAGCTTAGAAGGGAACTGAAACTGGAGCATGCTCAGTAGAAGATGACAACCTGTCTATACAATCTTAGGCTGTAGTCGGGACACAGAGAAGATGGGAGGGACAGCTGAAGGCAGGATCAACCAGGTATATTTCCCTCTACACAAAACAAATGCTTTAGTGGCTTTGTGAGTATGAACACCCTGTTCTATAGCATGTAATGAGAGATTTTCATAGTCCGGGTTTAATGACACAGATACGAATAATGAAAAAAAAATAAGGGAACTGAAACTGGAACATGCTCAGTTGATGACAACAACTGGTCTACACAATCTCATGCTGCAGTGGGGACACAGAGAAGATGGGAGGGACAGCTGAAGACAGGATCAACCAGGTATATTTCACTCTACACAAATAAAATGCTTTAGTGGCTTTGTGAGTATGAACACTCTGTTATATAGCATGTAATGAGAGTTTTTCATAGTCTGGGTTCAATGACAGATAAGAATAACAAAAAAAAGAGCTTAGAAGGGAACTAAAACTGGAGCATGCTCAGTAGATGACAAGAACTGGTCTACACAATCTCATGTTGCAGTGGGGACACAGAGAAGATGGGAGGGACAGCTGAAGGCAGGATCAACCAGGAATATTTCACTCTACACAAATCAAATGCTTTAGTGGCTTTGAGAGTATGAACACCCTGTTATATACTGTAGCATGTAATGAGTGCTTTTCATAATCTGGGTTTAATGTCACAGATACATATAATGAAAAAAAAGAGCTTAGAAAGGAACTAAAACTGGAACATGCTCAGTAGATGACAACTGGTCTACACAATCTCATGCTGTAGTGGGGACACAGAGAAGATGGGAGGGACAGCTGAAGGCAGGATCAACCAGGTATATTTCACTCTACACAAATAAAATGCTTTAGTGGCTTTGTGAGTATGAACACCTTGTTATATACTGTAGCATGTAATGAGTGCTTTTCATAATATGGGTTTAATGTCACAGATACGAATAATGAAAAAAAAAGAGCTTAGAAGGGAACTAAAACTGGAGCATGCTCAGTAGATGACAAGAACTGGCCTACACAATCTCAGACTGCAGTGGGGATACAGAGAAAATGGGAGGGACAGCTGAAGGCAGGATCAACCAGGTATATTTCACTGTACACAAATCAAATACTTTAGTGGCTTTGTGAGTATGAACACTCAGTTATATAGCATGTAATGAGTGCTTTTCATAGTCTGGGTTCAAAGAAACAGATAATGTCTGTACAGATAAGAAAAATGAAAAAAAAAATAGGACCTTAGCAGGGAACTGAAACTGGAGCATGCTCAGTAGATGAGAACAACTAGTTTACACAATCTCAGACTGCAGTGGGGACACAGAGAAAATGGGAGGAACAGCTGAAGGCAGGATCAACCAGGTATATTTATATATATAGTTATATACTGTAGCATGTAATGAGAGCTTTTCATAATCTGGGTTTAATGACACAGATAATGGCTGCACAGATATGAATAATGAAAAAAGGAAAAGAGCTTAGAAGGGAACTAAAACTGGAGCATGCTCAGTAGATGACAACAACCTGTCTACACAATCTCATGCTGCAGATAATGGTTGCACAGATAAAAAAGGAGAAAAATAAGAGATTAGAAGGGAACTGAAACTGGAGCATGCTCAGTAGGAGACAACAACTGGTCTACACAATCTTAGGCTGCAGTCGGGAAACAGAGAAAATTGAAGGGACAGCTGAAGGCAGGATCAACCAGATATATTTTTATATATAGTTATATATTGTAGCATGTAATGAGAGCTTTTCATAATCTGGGTTTAATGACACAGATAATGGCTGCACAGATAAGAATAATGAAAAAAGCATAAGAGCTTAGAAGGGACCTAAAACTGGAGCATGCTCAGTAGATGACAACAACCTGTCTACACAATCTCATGCTGCAGATAATGGTTGCACAGATAAAAAAGGAGAAAAATAAGAGATTAGAAGAGAGATAAGAGATTGTGTGACTGCGTAGAGTCATGTGGGAGGAAAAATAAGGGCTCAGGAGAGAACTGAAACTGGAGCATGCTCAGTAGATGACAACAGCTGGTCTACACAATCTCATGCTGCAGTGGGGACACAGAAAAGATGAGAGGTACAGCTAAAGGCAGGATCAACCAGGTATATTTCACAGTCAAATGCTTTAGTGGCTTTGTGACTATAAACACTCTGTTATAAATCATGTAATGAGAGCTTTTCATAGTCTGGGTTCAATGACACAGATAATGCTTGATAAAAAAAGGAGAAAATAAGAGATTAGAAGGGAACTGAAACTGGAGCATGCTCAGTAGGAGACAACAACTGGTCTAAATCACATAAAAAATCCTCCTGCGCTCTTATGGTAAGTGGTGAGTAAAAAACTAACTAAAAAGCAGCCAGCATCTGTCCCATACCAAACAAGGGCAATATGAATAGAATGTAAAGTTGATGCAGCGCTAAAAGACTAAAGCCTAAATACAGTATATAACCAGATAGTAAATATGAGTAATAACATGACCCAAAACCACCTAGGGATAAACAGAAAACAATGGCCCTTAATAGACTAGTAACAGTGGTTAAGTGCAGGATAAGGTGTCCATAGTTCATACAGAGGTGTAAGTGAATCACAGCACACTTCAAAGAACGTGACCCCGGGCAGTCTTGCTGCAATGGCCTCTCACCTCCACTCTACGACCCTACAGGGCCATAAAGCGTAATGTAGATCACCACGGAATCCTCCAATTCAGGGACTCTTTAGATAAATTGGCATCACATAAACAGGGACAGAATTCCTCCAGGCCAGCAGGTGAATAGAAGAGACTCTCCTCCGATGTCACAACCGCTCATATGCTCATAAATGAGGAGATAAACACAATCCTCATAGTGTATTACCGCTTTATTTGAGTATAGGCAGCAAACAAAGAAAGAAGGTAACACACTTACATAACAAACGGCTTGTATGGAGATGCAATGCTGGGTGTACAGCAGGATCAAAAAGGTGCACCAAGATGGCGTCACGCCGAAAGTGCGTCACCACGCTATTGCCGTCGACGCGTTGCGTCACGTACCTCGTGACTTCATCAGGACAGCGTGATTGGCCGGCGGCACTTCCTTATAAAGGCCAGGAACCGCACCCATCAAGACCACAATGGGCGGTGCGATCGCGGCCATATTTAAATAGTCCAGCATGCCAAAAAAAGACCCAGGCAGCCATATAAATGTAGTCTAATAAGGACAGACCTTCTCCCATTAGGTCTAACAATCCCAGTGAAGTAATACACTATAAAAAAACAACACACATCCATGTCTCTCCATAATCAACACATAGAGAGACTAATATATAAAAAAATATATATAAACAATGTATATAAATGTAGAAAAAACACATAATTTAATGAAAATCAGAAAAAAATATATATAAAAAAAAACGAGCATAACCATGTAAGGCCCTATACAAAATACACTAAAAAAATATACTAAAAAAAATACACGAATAAAAAATATATATATATATATATATAAAAAATATATATATATTAAATAAAAAATGATGAAAAAACGCTCCTTTGTAATCCTGCATGAACTCTTTACATCAAGTGCTAAAACACACATTATATCCACATAGAAGAGGTTATCGATCACTGATAAAACAGTTCAAGTCGAACTCAATATTGAGTCCCATCGGGGCAAATGTATCCATGAGAAAAATATATTTTGATTCTATCTGACTTAAAGATCTCACTTTGTGGGACCCTCTCCAATGTTTCTTGTATTTCTCGACTCCCCAAAATTTAAGACCAGAAGGGTCTTGATTATGGTATAGCCGAAAATGATTGGATAGACAGTGTTTCGGGAAGCCCTTTTTTATCTTCTGGACATGTTCTCTCAACCGGACCCATAAAGGTCTTTTAGTCCTTCCCACATATTGCAAGCCACATCCGCATTGGAGAACATACACTTTATATATATTTTTTTCTGATTTTCATTAAATTATGTGTTTTTTCTACATTTATATACATTGTTTATATATATTTTTTTATATATTAGTCTCTCTATGTGTTGATTATGGAGAGACATGGATGTGTGTTGTTTTTTTATAGTGTATTACTTCACTGGGATTGTTAGACCTAATGGGAGAAGGTCTGTCCTTATTAGACTACATTTATATGGCTGCCTGGGTCTTTTTTTGGCATGCTGGACTATTTAAATATGGCCGCGATCGCACCGCCCATTGTGGTCTTGATGGGTGCGGTTCCTGGCCTTTATAAGGAAGTGCCGCCGGCCAATCACGCTGTCCTGATGAAGTCACGAGGTACGTGACGCAACGCGTCGACGGCAATAGCGTGGTGACGCACTTCCGGTGTGACGCCATCTTGGTGCACCTTTTTGATCCTGCTGTACACCCAGCATTGCATCTCCATACAAGCCGTTTGTTATGTAAGTGTGTTACCTTCTTTCTTTGTTTGCTGCCTATACTCAAATAAAGCGGTAATACACTATGAGGATTGTGTTTATCTCCTCATTTATGAGCATATGAGCGGTTGTGACATCGGAGGAGAGTCTCTTCTATTCACCTGCTGGCCTGGAGGAATTCTGTCCCTGTTTATGTGATGCCAATTTATCTAAAGAGTCCCTGAATTGGAGGATTCCGTGGTGATCTACATTACGCTTTATGGCCCTGTAGGGTCGTAGAGTGGAGGTGAGAGGCCATTGCAGCAAGACTGCCCGGGGTCACGTTCTTTGAAGTGTGCTGTGATTCACTTACACCCCTGTATGAACTATGGACACCTTATCCTGCACTTAACCACTGTTACTAGTCTATTAAGGGCCATTGTTTTCTGTTTATCCCTAGGTGGTTTTGGGTCATGTTATTACTCATATTTACTATCTGGTTATATACTGTATTTAGGCTTTAGTCTTTTAGCGCTGCATCAACTTTACATTCTAACAACTGGTCTACACAATCTTAGGCTGCAGTCGGGACACAGAGAAAATTGAAGGGACAGCTGAAGGCAGGATCAACCAGATATATTTCACTGTACACAAATCAAATACTTTAGTGGCTTTGTGAGTATGAACACCCTGTTATATAGCATGTAATGAGTGCTTTTAATGACACTTTAACCCCCCTGGCGGTATTCCCGAGTGTAGCTCGGGGTAAAGTTTCAGTACCAAAAGCGGTAACCCCGAGCTACACTCGGGCTTACCATACGGTGTTGCTCTGGGAGTCCCTGCAGCACTTACCTTGTCCTTTGTTCCCGCGAAGTGTCCCCTGCAGCGTCCCCGGCCATCTCCTCCGGCCGATGCCGGCATCCGGCTTCCGTGTTCCGGTTCCTGTGATGTCGGGATGTACGGGCGCCAGAACCGGCGGCAAATTTGAAATTTTTAAAAAATGTAATTTTTTTAAAAATGATTATTACATAGTAAAACATTGCTGTTTCAATGCATTTCACATACATTGTGTCCCGAGTGCTTTGTCCGGCGCCCTGCCTGCATTTTTACTGTTCTTTCTGCCTGGAAACTGAGAAACGTCCATGGCGTCCAAAAAGCGTCCCTTTAGGTCAGACGCGGTTTTAGACCGGCTAGAGAACAGCGATAGTAAATCAGAACCACTTGCAGAATTGAGTGATAATGATTCGTGGGGGAAATTCCTCATCAAACACTGAAAACGATTCTGCGACTGAGCTCAGCGATGTGCGAACTTGGCGCTATATTTCACATTTCAGTGTTTTTGGTTTGATTATATTATTGAATTAAATGTATTATTATTATATTATTATTTTTTATGATTATTTATTATATTATAATTTATGATTTCGTGTTTCAAGTTTTATCATCCCCGGGATGTTTACTAGACTCTTGTTCGGACAGATTTCAGTGAGTTATTCCTAAAAATTACAGGCCTACAATAAAAAACTACATATTTCCAAGCAAAAAAATGTACCGCTGTCAGCACAAAAAATCGTAAATAATCAGACCGCCGAGGAGGTTAAGTTACTAAGCTATCAACTCACGTCTGTTGCCCCATTTCTGCACCATGGACCCCATCAGCTAATCAAGGGTTAATGGACCAGCTGACCACTTTTACGCCATTGGTATAAAAACTGTTCCCTGTAAATATAAGTGATGTACGGGAAGACTTTGCAGCGCTTTATGATCTATTATTTTTTTTCCCCTTCATTTGTATTTCGAATATTTTGCTTTCCGTGAGTTACCGCAGCTTGTCACTGTTGCACAGTGTGCTAAAGCCGGATTTACAACAATGCCAGAAAGCATTTAACAGCTTGAAATGTGTAGCTCTTAATTTCGGTTTTCCTTCTCCAGAGTGCCTTGATTTAAATGAAACAGAACTACGTATTAAATTACTCTGTCAGGCGAAATCCGCTTCTAATACGGCCCGTATTGTTGTGGATAAATGTCTGTACATATTTAAATGTGTTTGTTCAGTTTAAAACTACATATTTACTACTATTTCCCAGGTACCTCCGGTAATTGCCTTTCTTATTTATTTCTGCATCTCATTCCTAGTATGGGCGCCACTATAATATGTGGAGTTTCCTGTCTGCTGTGTATTGTGAATATAAATTGCATTGTAAGTATGAACTCGGCGAGAGAAAAATTGTGTTGAGCTTGGGTTTGGCAAAACCCGGCAGCCAGTTGTCATTCCTGGACCAATCAGCTGCAGCCCAGGACATGCCCCGCCCCAGAGCTGCATGTAGGGGTGGGGAGGTTTGTGACATCATTGACCTAGTACGGCATATCAGTCAATGGAAGCCACACAACGGGGTCTCTTTCCTCCAAAGCTCTTTATGCAGGTCCCTTCTTAACGCGTTTCACTGATGAAGGAATGCAATCAAGCCTTCACTGGTGGAATGCATTAAATTCAAAAGTGGACGCTTCACCTTTTTGCCTCCCCCCCTCCCCTCCATTGCCACATTTGGCACCCTTGGGGGGGGGAGCAGGTACCTGGTTTTGAAAGGTACCCGCTCCCATTTCTGGTTTAGTTCACCAAGATGAACTGAGACGGAAGTTCGGCACCCCCCCACCACCCTCTGGGACACTTCCAAGGTCCCAGAGGACTGCAGCCCATTCACAAAGTGCAGCGCGCTTCATGCATGTGTAGCGGGGCCATTGCTGTTTCCCTTTTAACCACTTCAAGTACGGACACTTTCACCCCCTTCCAGTCCAGACACTTTTACCCCCCTTCCAGTCCAGACACTTTTACCTCCTTCCAGTCCGGACACTTTCACCCCCTTCCAGTCTGGACACTTTTACCCCCTTCTAGTCCGGACACTTTTACCCCCTTCCAGTCCAGACACGTTTACCCCCCTTCCAGTCCGGACATTTTCACCCCCTTCCAGTTCGGACACTTTTACCCCCTTCCAGTCCGGACACTTTCCCCCCCTTCCAGTCCGGACACTTTCCCCCCCTTCCAGTCCGGACACTTTCCCCCCCTTCCAGTCCGGACACTTTTACCCCCCTTCCAGTCTGGATTCTTTCACCCCCTTCCAGTCCGGACACTTTCTCCCCCTTCCAGTCCGGACATTTTCACCCCATTCCAGTCCGGACACTTTCACTCCCTTCCAGTCTGGACACTTTCACCCCCTTCCAGTCCGGACACTTTCACCCCCTTCCAGTCCGGACACTTTCAAACCCCTTCCAGTCCAGACACTTTCACCCCCTTCCAGTCCGGACACTTTCAAACCCCTTCCAGTCCAGACACTTTCACCCCCTTCCAGTCAAGACACTTTTACCCCCTTCCAGTCCAGACATTTTTACCCCCCTTCCAGTCCAGACACTTTTACCCCCTTCCAGTCCGGACACTTTCCCCCCCTTCCAGTCTGGACACTTTTACCCCCCTTCCAGTCTGGATTCTTTCACCCCCTTCCAGTCCGGACACTTTCACCCCCTTCCAGTCCGGACACTTTCACTCTCCTTCAAGTCCAGACACTTTTACCCCCTTCCAGTCCAGACACGTTTACCCCCCTTCCAGTCCGGACATTTTCACCCCCTTCCAGTTCGGACACTTTTACCCCCTTCCAGTCCGGACACTTTCCCCCCCTTCCAGTCCGGACACTTTCCCCCCCTTCCAGTCCGGACACTTTTACCCCCCTTCCAGTCTGGATTCTTTCACCCCCTTCCAGTCCAGACACTTTCTCCCCCTTCCAGTCCGGACACTTTTACCCCCCTTCCAGTCTGGATTCTTTCACCCCCTTCCAGTCCGGACACTTTCACCCCCTTCCAGTCCGGAAACTTTTACCCCCTTCTAGTCCAGACACTTTCATCCCCTTCCAGTCCAGACACTTTTACCCCCTTCTAGTCCAGACACTTTTACCCCCTTCCAGTCCGGACACTTCCCCCCCCTTCCAGTCCGGACACTTTTACCCCCTTCTAGTCCAGACACTTTCACCCCCTTCCAGTCTGGACATTTTCATCCCCTTCTAGTCCGGACACTTTCCCCCCCTTCCAGTCTAGACACTTTTACCCCCTTCCAGTCTGGACACTTTTACCCCCTTCCAGTCCAGGCACTTTTACCCCCTTCCAGTCCGGGTACTTTTACCCCCTTCCAGTCCAGACACTTCCCCCCCCCCTTCCAGTCCGGACACTTTTACCCCCTTCCAGTCCGGACACTTTTACCCCCTTCCAGTTCGGACACTTTTACCCCCTTCCAGTCCGAACACTTCCCCCCCTCCAGTCCGGACACTTTTACCCCCTTCCAGTCCGGACACTTTTAACCTCTTCCAGTCCAGACACTTTTACCCCCTTCCAGTCTGGACACTTTCACCCCCTTCCATTCCGGACACTTTCACCCCCTTCCAGTACGGACACTTTTACCCCCCTTCCAGTCCGGACACTTTTACCCCCTTCCAGTCCGGACACTTTCACTCCCCTTCAAGTCCAGACACTTTTACCCCCTTCCAGTCCGGACACTTTCACCCCCTTCTAGTCCAGACACTTTCACCCCCTTCCAGTCCGGACACTTTCACCCCCTTCCTGTCCGGACACTTTTACCCCCTTCTAGTCCGGACACTTTTGCCCCCTTCCAGTCCGGACACTTTCACCCCCTTCTAGTCTACACACTTTCACTCCCTTCCAGTCTGGACACTTTTACCCCCTTCTAGTCCAGACACTTTTACCCCCTTCCAGTACGGACACTTTCACCCCCTTCCAGTCCGGAAACCTTTACCCCCTTCTAGTCCAGACACTTTCACCCCCTTCCAATCCGGACATTTTCATCCCCTTCCAGTCCAGACACTTTTAACCCCTTCTAGTCCAGACACTTTTACCCCCTTCCAGTCCAGACACTTTCACCCCCCTTCCAGTCCGGAAACTTTTACCCCCTTCTAGTCCGGACACTTTCACCCCCTTCCAGTCCGGGCATTTTCATCCCCTTCCAGTCCGGACACTTTCACCCCCTTCCAGTCTGGACACTTTCCCCCCTTCCTGTCCAGGCCAATTTTCAGCATTCAGCACTGTCGCACTTTGAATGACAATTGTGCGGTCATGCAACATTGTATCCATATGAATTTTTTAGCATTTTTTTGGGACGGATAAAACTTTATTTTGGTGGTATTTATTCCCCACTAGGATTTTTTTTTTTTTTGCTATATAAATGAAAAAGTCCAAAAATGTTTTTAAAATGTGTTTTACTTATAACATTTTGCAAATAAATAATCTTTCTTCATAAATCTTGGCCAGATTTTATTCAGTTATCTTTTTAGAAAAAAAAAATAACCAAAATGAGTTTATAACTAAAAATTATAATTTTTCTAAAACATTTTTTACATTTGTTTTTTATTTTATTATTTATATTTTTTTTTTTACATACTGTCACCCTAGCAATACAGTATCACCATAGTGACACTGTACTACTTGCGGGGGGTGATGAAGTTTTTTTTTTTTTACACTGATTGCTTTTAAAGGCTGTAAAAGCAATCATTTCTCCTTCTATCTGGCTGCATTCTTGCACTCATTGAGAAATACTGTGAGAGCTGTGATTGGTCACAGCTTGTCACATGGTACAAGGCTGTTGTGAATGGCCCTGTACTATGTGATCTCTGTGATCATTCACAGATTTCACACGTAGTAAGCAATGATGTCAGAAGTGACATCTTGCTTACTACTCTTCATGTGATCACTGATTTGCCAATCAGTGATCACATGATCAAAACCTCACACAGAGGTCCCGTACAACGATCGGTGTTCCACTGTGTCCGGAGGACATGGCGGGCACCGGATCGTGGCGCTGCGTGCTCCAAGGGAGCTCATACAAGCAGGGGGTGGGGAGCCCATTTATAAACGGCCACCCACCCCTGCACTGCTCCGGTCTGGCCGTTTATATACATGGACCAGACGGGAAGTGGTCAAAGAACTGTTTCCCTTTTCAGACTGCATGTTGTCAGAAAGCGTTTGATTGGCTCAGCTCTCAGCAATACTGGAGTGCTTGTGGGAGTTGCAGTTTCATCACAGAGGCAGACAATGTAACTTTATACTGCACAGGAGTACAGGACCAGGATGCTTTGCAAGGATGGAGGGGGTGGAGCAGGGGCAGACTGACAACTCATGGGGCCCCCGGGCAATAAGGGATCATGGGGCCCCTGTGTTCTTGCCCACACTCAAACCACACCCAAAAAAGCCTATGAAAGGTACCAGGGGCTTCTTATCCCAAGCCCTCGGGCAGTGCCCAAGTTCCCCAATGGTCAGTCCGCCCTTGGGGTGGAGGAGCCATGTGTGCCTTGGCAGAGGACATGAGGGAGCTAGTCTGCAGCCCCTACTGTTGAAGTACACTGACACTGTTTCCAGAACAGCAGAGGTTGCTAAGGACAACAGTTATCTACAGCAGCTGAAGTCAGCAGCAACTGTGATCCTTGGTACCAGACACCTGCGATGGCAGTTACCAACAACGACATCTCAGAGTGTTGGAAATCGCAGAGGAGGCGTGTGACCATCCCAGGTGAGGCACCTCAGAGATTGTGCAGCACTGACAATGGACAACAGAAAAAAAACTAGTCAGAGAGACAAAACCCCAGTCATCATCCCTTCAAGGTGTTAACCCCTGGAGACTGTTCTTCGTGGATGTGGTGAGCAACTGCTAACCTGTGACATATCAGTCCTTAAGATCGCTCCACCGATTTACTAACACAGGTCTGTGCAACACATAGACTCACACAGTGTTACAATCCTACAGAATACAAGTGAATTTGGGACTGAGCCTAAAGAGATGTCAGTGTAGCTGGGGACATATTGCTGCTGTAGTTGGAGGGGGTTCATTCTGATCTATAGCTATACCGGTATATATGTATATACATGAATATTGTGTTTATTGATGTGATTGTGCCAATTCTAGAAGGTTTGTGTATTCTGTGCATTTAACTGCTATTTTCCAAGTTAATTTGCAGTCTATTTGCAGAGTTTTACCTGTCTTATTAAACCTGCTATAAAACTGGTGTGCTGTGGAGCCAATGGTTCATCACTGAAGTAAGGACAGAAGTGCCTGTTAACCACTTCCAGACCGGACACTTTTACCGCCTTCCTGTCCAGGGCAATTTTCAGCTTTCAGCGCTATCACACTTTGAATGACAATTGCGCAGTCATGCAACACTGTACCCAAATTAATTTTTTACCATTTTTTTGAGACAGATAAAGCTTTATTTTGGTGGTATTTATTCACCGCTGGGATTTTTTATTTTTTTTGCTATGTAAATGAAAAAGTCCAAAAATTTTGAACAAAAGTGTTTTTTTTTATAAAATTTTGCAAATAAATAATATTTCATCATAAATCTTTGCCAAAATTTATTCCGTTATTTTTTTAGTAACAAAAAAAAACAAATTAGTTTATAACCAAAAATTATAATTTTTAAACATTTTTTTTACATTTTTATTTTATTTTTTTATATTATTATTTTTTATTTATTTTTTATTTTTTACATACTGTCACCCTAGCAGTGCAGTGTCACCATGGTGACACTGTACTACTTGTGGGGGGTGATGAAGATTTTTTTTTTTTTTTTACACTGATTGCTTTTACACCCATATAGGATGTAAAAGCAATCATTTCTCCTTCTCTCTGTCTGCATTCCTGCCCTCATTGAGAAGTACTGAGTGAGCTGTGATTGGCCACAGCTTGTCACATGTTACAAGGCTGTTGTGAATAGCCTTGTACCATGTGACCTCTGTGATCATTCACAGATTTCACACGTAGTAAGCAATGATGTCACAAGTGACATCTTGCTTACTACTTTGCATGTGATCACTGATTGGCCAATCAGTGATCACATGATCAGGACCTCGTACAGAGGTCCCGTCCGACGATCGGTGTTTCACTGTGTCCGGAGGACACAGCGGGCACCGGATTGCGGTGCTGCGCGCTCCCAGAGAGCGCGCACAAGCAGGGTGCGGGGAGGCCGTTCATAAACGGTCACCCAACCCTGCACTGCCACCGTCCGGCCGTTTATATGCAACGGCCAGTTGGGAAGTGGTTAATTTCAGCGGCTCCTTCGGTCCCTCCTTGGGGGGGGGGCTGATTTTTGTGTTGCCTAGGGCAGTGCGAAACCTAAATACACCACTGGCCGTAGTATGGGCTGTAGAAAAAAAATGAAAACGCCACTTTTTCTGGACAGTATGCATTGCATTTAAATGTGATTACCAACAACTAAGGCATGTCAAATAATAAATGAGAATTGGCACAGAAAATACAACATGCCCTTCACACATTGGCTCCCTTGCCATTTCTATACGTAACATTGGCCCTGCATAGAATCCAGACTTCTTTACAGGTGACATCTTGACATATTACCAAAAGTTTTCAGAAAAGAAGAGATTCCTAAATTCTTTGTAAGTGCTGCTTTGCATAGAGCCGTAAGAAGCATCTTAGCGGTAATAGGAAGTCTTCTTCAAAGACCTCTTGGATGAAATTGAGTTGACTCTTGAGTGTTAGAATCGTCCTCCGGGGCCCCCCTGAGTGCCTCTAATTACGAACAAGGAAATAAGAGAGGTCACGTGGGATGATTCCAAGAGTTCTAGTGGGGATATTCGTTCTGGAGTGCTTCTTGCTAATTGGATCTGCAACCACTTCCTCTATTTATCATTACAGTAGAGAGAATTAAAGCTGAATATTACGTCCAGGAGAACTCTCTGGAGCTTCACCGTGTAAAATGATGTGATAGAATCTAGTTATCATGGTTATTAGAGGTTTTCATCCCTAGTTAGGCTTGCACCGTCATTAGCACAACAGAGAATTCCACTAATTATTAACTAAAGCTTCAAAACTTGATAGTGGAGCTTCTGTGAATATATACACTATATTGTCAAAAGTATTGTCCCTGCCCTCCAAACCCATGGATTCAGATGTTCCAATCCCCTCCATGGAAACAGGTGTATACAATCAGGCCCCTAGGCATGCAGACTGCTTCTACAAACATTGGTGAAAGAATGGGTCGCTCTCAGGAGCTCAGTGACTCCAAGCGTGGTCCCGTGATAGGTGGCCACCTGGGCAATAAGTCCATCCGTGACATTTCCTGGCTACTAAATATTCCACGCTCAACTGTTAGTGGGATTATACCAAGTGGAAGCAACTGGGAACAACAGCAACTCAGCCACCAAGTGGTAGGCCATGTCACATGACAGGGCGGGGTCAGCGCATGCTGAAGCGCACAGTGCGCAGAAGTCACCAACTGTCTGCAGAGTCAATAGCTAAAGACCTCCAAACTTGGTGTGGTCTTCAGATGAGCCCAACAACAGTGCGTAGAGAGCTTCATGGAATGGGTTTCCATGGCCAAGAAGCTGCATCCAAGACTTACATCAACAAGTGCAATGCAAAGTGTTGGATGCAATGGTGTAAAGCACGCCACCACTGGACTCTAGAGCAGAGGAGGCGTGTTCTCTGGATGGACAAATCACGCTTCTCTGTCTGGCAATCCAATGGACATGTCTGGGTTTGGCGGTTGCCAGGAGAACGGTACTTGCCTGACTGCATTGTGCCAAGTGTAAAGTTTGGAGGAGGGGGGAATTATGGTTTGGGGTTGTTTTTCAGGGGTTGGGCTTGGCCCCCTAGTTCCAGTGAAGGGAAATTTTAAGGCGTCAGCATACCAAGACATTTTGGACAATTTCATGCTTCCAACTTTGTGGGAAGAGTTTGGGGATGGCCCCTTCCTGTTCCAACATGACTGCGCACCAGTGCACAAAGCAAGGTCCATAGAGACATGGGGGAGCCAGTTTGGGGTGGAGGAACTTGACTGTCCTGCACAGAGTCCTGACCTCAACCCCATAGAACACCTTTGGGATGAATTAGAGCGGAAACTGTGAGCCAGGCCTCCTCCCCCGACATCAGTTCCTGACCTGACAAATGTGCTTCTGGAAGAATGGTCCAACCTTCCCATAGACACCCTCCTAAACCTTGTGGACGGCCTTCCCAGAAGAGTTGAAGCTGTTATAGCTGCAAAGGGTGGGGCCAACTCCATATTGAAACCTACAGACGAAGATTTAGTTACCATTAAAGTTCATGTGCGTGTGAAGGCAGGCGGCCCAATACTTTTGGCAATATAGTGTATGTAGTCAGGTGCCTAAATAATATTCATGTTGAGTAGTCAAAGGGTTAATGTCTTTGGTCTTAAGGGTTGACATTAAATACTGTGATGTACCTTCCCCTGCACGTGTCGTGTCCTGCCTTTCTAGGAAATAATAAAACCAGGAGAAGATCAAACATGGCGGGCTGTCCATGCATTGGAAGCCTGCAGAGATGAAGATCTGTGTAAAGATGTAGATGGAGGTTTGAAGATGGAGGTACTCAACAACTGCTATGGGTTCTAAGGACTGACCTATCAGTGGTACTTTGTGGGGAAGCTATTAATCTGCTAAAATGTATGGACCACACATCCCAGCCAAAGCCAGGTACAGTATTATTAGCAAGGGAGGATAAGATGTTGGGAGAACAAGAGAGGACTGGATGTGGCACTACATGTCCTCCACTGAACTGTAAATACAACTTTAGTCAGTAAAGAAGCAACTAGTTAAGAGAAGTAGCCTGGTCTGAATTACTTTGGAATAGAGCAGTGATGGCAAACCTATGGCACGCAGAGCCATCTCAGTGGGCATGCCAGCAAGAAGAATAAGATGAGCGCACATGGACCACACACACTGACCGGCCATCCAGATCTCATCCACACTGGACCCCCATTGAACTACATCTCCCACATGTCTCTGGGGCCAGGGTGGGCGTGGACGAAAGGAAAACGGCTCCTATGCGGCTCTGGCACCAGGGGTGATGTAGCCGGGGATGGGCGTGGAAGAGAGGAAGAGACTCCCACACTGCTCCGGGGCCAGCGGCGACGTGTTTAGCGTGGATGGGAATGAGCTGCTGGGTTGGAAGCCACACCGACACTGCCAGAGGTAAGAGGTGCTTGCCAACCATACTATAGCCGAAAGATGGAGGGCGTCCCGGAACGCGAACCCAGTGGCACACACCCTGTGCTGCCGGAGATCGCTGTGTCCTACGGATACAGCTGAGCACGTGATAAGGTAAAAGGCCAATCACAGCAGCCTTTTACCACGTGACCAACTGTATCAAATGACACAGCAGATCACAATGTAAATACAGTTGCTGGTTATCGGCTGCACTTTCTTCACACTGTCACAGATTGAAGAAAGTACTGCAGATAACCGGCAAAGGTGACAGTAGAGATCTGCACTAATAATCAGGGCACTGATTATCAGTGCCGTTCAGCAGTGCCCAGCAATGCCGCTCAGCAGTGCCCAGCAGTGTCATCCATTAGTACCCAGAAGTGTCACCCATCAGTGCCAGGCAGTGTTGCCCATCAGTGCTGCCCAGCAGTGCCACCTGTCAGTGCTGCCCAGCAGTGCTGGCTGTCAGTGCCCAGCTGTGTTGCCCATCAGTGCTGCTCATCAGTGTCATCCATCAATGATGCCCAGCAGTGCCACCAGTCAATGCCGTCTGTCAGTGCCTCCAGTTGGTGCTATCAGTCAGTGCCGCTTATCAGTGCCCATCATTGCTGCATATTAGTGCATCAACAGTGCCTCCTCATCAATGCCCACCAGTGCCACCTCATCAGTGCTACCTATCTGTGCCACCTCATCATTGCCCATCAGTACTGCCTATCAGTGCAGCCTCACCAACGCATATCAAAGAAGAAATATTACCTGTTTGCTAAATTTTATAATAAAAGCAAAGAAAACCTTTTTTGTTTTTAATTTTTTGCTGTTTTTTCATTTATAGTGCAAAAAATAAAACACCCAGTGGTGATTAAATATCACCAAAAAATGCTCTATTTGTGTGGAAAAAATTATAAAAATTTCATATGGTTACAGTGTTGCATGACCGCACAATTGTCATTGTCAAGTGCAACAGCACAGAAAGCTGAAAATTGGCCTGGGCAGGAAGGGGGTAGAAGTGCCCTGTAGGCAAGTGGTTAATTGCAGTGTTGGCACTTTGAAATAAAAAAGTTGCTTTTGTGTTGCAGTTTGGGCACTTGGGCTCAAAAAGGTTCGCCATCACTGGAATAGAGTGTACTTTACAATGTATTGTGAGAACTGGGGGACAAAGTGTACAAGGCTAGTTAGCCCTTACGGTTATGAAGTGAGGAGTGATAAGAAGGAGGAGCAGCCAGTTGGAGAGGGAGCGGTGGTGGTCAGTAACAGAGGTTCCGTAGGTAGGGGTAGCTAGGGGCAGACTGACCATTTGGAAACTCAGGCACTGCCCAAGGGCCTGAGGTCAGTAGGGATCCCCATGAGATGCCCCTGGTACCTTTTTCATAGGCTTTTTTGAGTTTGGGCAAGGACACAGGGGCCCCATGATCCCCTTATGCCCGGGGGCCCCATGAGTTGTCAGTCCGCCCCTGGGGGTAGCTATGCATTTGGCTTACCCTACCAAGAGACAGGTCCTCATCTTAGGGCCCGCTGTGGAATGGAACCTTCCTAGTGACTACTTATGTGTAAGGCCCTGTGAAGTAAGTACAGTGGCTCCACCCTTTGGGCTGGGCTTAATGAGGTATACAGTGTGAGAAGAGCTGGTGGAGAAACCTAGCGCTCAACACTGTATCTCTCAACATTTCTCTGTAGTAGGTGCTGGGACAGGGGTTGCTGGTAAGTGTAAAGGACGTGGTCGTTCTGTGTGTGGGGACCCTGTGAAGTTGTTTGACCTCCGGCCATGGAATGGGACTATCTTACATGTGAAACAATATAAATCTATTACCATGCAGTTCCCCCCTGCTAACATACAATTTATTAGGTACACCTGTTCAATTGCTTGATAACACAAATTGCTAATTGGCCAATCACATGGCAAAAACTCAATGCATTGAGGCATCTAGACGTGGTGAAAACAACTTGTTAAAATTCAAACTGAACATCAGAATGGGGAAGAAAGGGGATTTTAGTGACTTTGAACTTGGCATGGTTGTCTGAGTATTTAGAAAAATGCTGATCTACTGGGATTTTAATGCATAACCATCTGTAGGGTTTACAGAGAATGGTCCAAAAAAGAGAAAATATCCAGTGAGCAGCAGTTGTGTGGAGGAAAATGCCTGGTTGAGGTCAGAGGAGAATGAGCAGACTGGTCAAGATGATAGAAAGGCAACAGTAACTCAAATAACCACTC
Organism: Staurois parvus; assembly: GCF_062004578.1. Lineage (NCBI taxonomy): Eukaryota > Metazoa > Chordata > Amphibia > Anura > Ranidae > Staurois > Staurois parvus. The sequence continues at coordinate 5,260,683 of NW_028317975.1, forward strand.
GTTACAACCAAGATATGCAGAATACCATCTCTGAACGCACAGCACATCCAACCTCGAAGCAGATGAGCTACAGCAGCAGAAGATCACACCGGGTGCCACTCCTGTCAGCTAAGAACAGGAAACGGAGGCTACAATTCGCACAGGCTCACCAAAATTCGAAAAACATTGCCTGGTCTGATGAGTCTGGATTTCAGCTGCGACAATCAGATGGTAGGGTCAGAATTTGGCGTAAACAACATGAAAGCATGGATCCATCCTGCCTTGTATCAGCAGTTCAGGCTGGTGGTGGTGGTGTCATGGTGTGGTGGATCCATCCTGCCTTGTATCAGCGGTTCAGGCTGGTGGTGTCATGGTGTGGTGGATCCATCCTGCCTTGTATCAATGGTTCAGGCTGGTGGTGGTGGTGTCATGGTGTGGTGGATCCATCCTGCCTTGTATCAATGGTTCAGGCTGGTGGTGTCATGGTTTGGTGGATCCATCCTGCCTTGTATCAATGGTTCAGGCTGGTGGTGGTGGTGTCATGGTGTGGTGGATCCATCCTGCCTTGTATCAATGGTTCAGGCTGGTGGTGGTGGTGTCATGGTGTGGTGGATCCATCCTGCCTTGTATCAATGGTTCAGGCTGGTGGGGGTGGTGTAATGGTGTGGAGGAGATTTTCTTGGCAATAGGAGAATGGGCCAACAACATGAAAGCAAGGATCTATCCTGCCAAAATCTCTGAGGAACGTTTCCAACACCTTGTTGAATCTACGCCATGAAGAATGAAGGCAAAAGGGGGTTCAACCCGGTACTAGCAAGGTGGACCTAATAATGTGGCTACTGAGTGTATATAAGTAGTATTTCTTTTGACCCCTTTTTGGAAAGTAGAAAGTCCAAGGTACTTATTAAGAGGCATGGTGAGTTTTCTGAAGTTGTAATTTTTTTTCACAATTTTTTGTAGTGAAGACATCTTTCACATTTGTTTTACATATTGTTACCAATGCAGTGCAGTGTTTACCTTTTTTTTTTTAATTTCAGGTACTTATATAGCGCTGTCAATTTACACAGCACTTTACATATATATTGTACATTCACATCAGTCCCTAACCCTCAAGGGGCGTACAATCTAAGGTCCCTAACCCTCAAGGGTCGTACAATCTAAGGTCCCTAACCCTCAAGGGGCGTACAATCTAAGGTCCCTAACCCTCAAGGGGCGTACAATCTAAGGTCCCTAACCCTCAAGGGTCGTACAATCTAAGGTCCCTAACCCTCAAGGGTCGTACAATCTAAGGTCCCTAACCCTCAAGGGGCGTACAATCTAAGGTCCCTAACCCTCAAGGGGTGTACAATCTAAGGTCCCTAACCCTCAAGGGGTGTACAATCTAAGGTCCCTAACCCTCAAGGGGCGTACAATCTAAGGTCCCTAACTCACATTCATACATACACATACTAGGGACAATTTAGACAGGAGCCAATTAACCTACCAGCATGTCTTTGGAGTGTAGGAGGAAACCCACACAGGCACAGGGAGAACATGCATTTTCTCAATGAATGCAAAGTGTTCTCTGGTTGGATGAGGTGGAGAGGCGGGGCAATGATGTCATGCCTTCCACCCAGGGCTGACAACTCATGGGGCCCCGGGGAAATAGGGGATCATGGGGCCCCTGTGTCCTTGCCCCAACTCAAAAAAGCCTATGAAAAAGGTACCAGGGGCATCTTATGGGGCCCCCTACTGACCCCGGGCCCTCGGGCAGTGCCTGAGTTTCCAAATGGTCAGTCCACCCCTGCCTCCACCTCATCTAATTGGTGAATGCTTTGTATTCATTGAGAAAATGCAAATCTTTGAAAGGCACCAGTAGCCAACCTGCTCTGTTCAGAGTGCAGCAGGGGAGCTGCCTGGAAGCTATTATAATTATAGGTACTTATATAGCGCCATCAACTTACACAGCACTTTACATATACTGTATATTGTACATTCACATCAGTCCCTAACCCTCAAGGGGCGTACAATCTAAGGTCCCTAACTCACATTCATACATACACATACTAGGGACAATTTAGACAGGAGACAATTCACCTACCAGCATGTCTTTGGAGTGTGGGAGGAAACCAGAGTACCTGGAGAAAACCCACGCAGGCACAGGGAGAACATGCAAACTCCAGGCAGGTGGTGCTGTGGTTGGGATTCAAACCAATGACCCGAGTACTGCCAGGTGGAAGTGCTAACCACTTAGCCACTGTGCTACCCCAGTGTTATCTTCTAACTGGTATGGTGGTGATCAGGGACACTGACTGATGACTGACTGATGACAGCATGTAATAAATAAATAAATAAAAATACTTATTACTTTGTGTTTTACTTTTATTTTTTAATTACATTTTTATGATTTTTTTCACACGCTGTGACCAGAGCAATACGGTGTCACCATAGTAACACTGTACTACTCTGGGGGAGTGATCAGGATTTTTTTTTACACATTATGAGTGCTTATACCAATGAATTTCATTGATATAAGAAACCATTTTTACTGAATGAAACTGATTCGATCAATGTCTTTTGTTGTGATGAGCTGTGATTGGCCAACGCTAATCGCATGGTACAGATGGACTGTGATTGGCCCTGTCTGTACCATGTGATCGCCTGCGACCAATCACAGCTAACAACACAATTGTATACAATGGATAGCATGAAAGGAAGCCATCTATTGTTTGCAATTGTCATGGGATCTGCTGTGGCCGGTGACAGAGTGCGCCACTGCATGGCCCCCGTGGCCGCGCGAGCGTCATATGACTCAGAAGGAGGAAGGTCCTGCCAGGCCATCGATCTGCTATAGGCCGGACGGGAAGGTATTAGAAACCTTTTAATATGAATACACCCCCTATACCTGAGCCTGATCTTGATCCAGCGGTGATCATGTCTGCAGCAGCTCCCCGTCTCACAGACTTGGCTCAGAGAAACTCGGCGGAAGGGGAGGAGCCAGGAGCGCCCACAGGGGACCCCTGAAGAGGAGGACTGGGACTGTTCTGTGCAAACCCATTACACAGAGCAGGTAAGTATGACATGGTTGTTATTTTCATTTGAAAAAAAAAAAAAATTAAAGCTGTCAGTCAAAACTTGAAAGTAGAGAGTGGGAGATGCAAACACCCAGTTGAGCACACACCGGTGCCCCCCATTGGGAGTGGCTTGCTATGGCAGGGGGAGGACCAAGACCATTGGCGGGGGACCCCTAAAGAGGAGAATCGGGGTTGCTCCAGAGCAGGTAAGTATAACATTTATGTTATTTTAATAAAAAGAAAAAAATGAAAGTTTTACAATCACACTTGACAAATATCTTTCATTTTGAAGTTGAGGCTTTATATACAGCTTTGTTTGTCGTATTCTCAACTTGTAACGCGTTCTAATTCCTTTAACTGCTTTCCCACCACCCTATAGCAGATGTACTGCTACAGGGTGGCAGGGGTGCGCAAAATCACGTATATATACGTGATTTTGCGTTCCCAGGTGGGGGCGCGCATGTCCTACCTCCACCGCCATTCGTGGCCACGGCTGTCAATCACCGGGTGCCTGCCTGTGATTACCCGCCTCCACCCGGTGATTACTGAGCATCTCCGGCAGGGAGGAGAACTGTTTTGTTTACTAACAGTCCTCCTCCCTGTCAGCTCGGGCACACACCACAGCACAGCCATCCAGAGCAGTGTGATTACAGTGAAGCACACAGACCCCTCCCCCTAGTAAAACACTCCCAGTACACAGTTAACTCTTTGAGCGCCCCTCATGTTAACCCCTTCCTGCCCAGTGCCATTAGTACAGCTTCAGTGTTTTTTGTTTGTTTTTTTAGCACTGATGACTGTATTGGTGTCACTGGGGATGTCAGTGACACCAAGTCAGATCCCACCAGTGTCAGAATGCCTGCCCCAGTCCTGCAGTTCCGTTATAAGTCGCTGGTTGCCGCCATTACTAGTAAAAAAATTCCAGTATCTATACCGCCATTTGTAAACGCTAAAACTTTCACGTAAACCAATTAATTTACACAGATTGGGATTTTTTTTTTTAGCAAAGAATACATTTTGACCTAAATATATCACGAAATTTGATTTTTTTAACCTCCCTGGCGGTATTCCCGAGTGTAGCTCGGGGTAAAGTTTCAGCACCACAAGCAGTAACCCCCCCGAGCTACACTCGGGAATACACTGCAGCGTTGCTCCGGGATCTCTTCTGCACTTACCTTGTCCTGCACTCCCGCGATGTCCCCCCTGCAGTGTCCCCGGCAATGTCCTCCGATCGATGCCGGCATCTGTCATCTGGGTTCCGGTCCCTGCGACGTCGGGACGTACGGGGGACGGAATGGCGGGGAATTGAAAAATGACAAAATGTGACATTCACTAAATACACTAAAATCACATAGTATAACATTCCTGTATCAAACCATTTCACATACATTTTGTCCCGAGTGCTTTGTCCGGCGCCCTGCCTGCATTTTTACTGTTCTTTCTGCCTGGAAACTGAGAAACGTCCATGGCGTCCAAAAAGCGTCTCTTTAGGTCAAAAGCGGTTTTAGACCGGCTAGAGAACAGCGATAGTAAATCAGAACCACTTGCAGAATTGAGTGATAATGATTCGTGGGGGAAATTCCTCATCAGACACTGAAAACGATTCTGCGACTGAGCTCAGCGATGTGCGAACTTGGCGCTATATTTCACATTTCAGTGTTTTTGCTTTGATTATATTATTGAATTACATTTATTATTATATTATTATTATTATTTATGATTATTTATTATATTATAATTTATGATTTCGTATGTCAAATTTTAAATTTTATCATCCCCGGGATGTTTACTAGACTCTTGTTCGGACAGATTTCAGTGAGTTATTCCTAAAAATTACAGCCTACAATAAAAAAAATACATATTTCCATGCAAAAAAAGTACCGCTTTCAGCACAGAAATATGGACATAATCAGATCGCTGGGGAGGTTAAATTTGTTTACTGGACCCACTTAATAGCAAAATATTGTTTTTCTTTCTCAAAATTGTCGGCTAAAGTAATGCAGCGCCATAACGTAAAAAATAGCCTGGTCAGGAAGGGGGGAGGCGGGGAATCCTCTGGAGGGCAAGGGGTTAATAAAATATTCAAAATGATTTTGGGACTTTTGATTATTTAATATATGAATGTGGACTTCACTCACTTCAATTAATTTATGCATATTTTTTTATGTAGCAGCATTTATTTGATTGCTTAGTGTTTATGATTATTTTGTGTACGGCGCACTCTTTTTTTATATATATTTTATATGTTAATAGAGTATTGTTGGAACAAAAAAAACCTTTACAATCACTTTAACATAAATAAAATAAGCGGGCGGATCATCCCTTGCCTACTTTTTCCTAAAAAATTGCACAGACAGCTATGGTGCGGATTTAACAGAGGCAACCTGTTAAATGGTGGAGAAGGATCTGGGAAGGTCAGTGGTGGAGAAGGATCCAGGGGGGCCAATGGTGGAGAAGGATCTGGATGAATCAATCGTGGAGAAGGATCTGGGTGAATCAATGGTGGAGAAGGATTTGGGGGAATCAATGGTGGAAAAGGATCTGGGGGGCCAATGGTGGAGAAGGATCTGGGTGAATCAATGGTGGAGAAGGATCTGGGTGAATCAATGGTGGAGAAGGATATGGGGGAATCAATGGTGGAAAAGGATCTTAGGGAATCAATGGTAGAGAAGGATCTGGGGGGATCAATGGTGGAAAAGGATCTGGGTGAATCAATGGTGGAGAAGGATCTGGGGGAATCAATGGTGGAGAAGGATATGGGGGAATCAATGGTGGAAAAGAATCTTGGGGAATCAATGGTGGAGAAGGATCTGGGGGGAATCAATGGTGGAGAAGGATCTGGGGGAATCAATGGTGGAGAAGGATCTGGGGGGGCCAATGGTGAAGAAGGATCTGGGGGAATCAATGGTGGAGAAGGATCTGGGGGAATCAATGGTGGAGAAGGATCTGGGGGGATCAATGGTGGAGAAAGATCTGGGGGGGCCAATGGTGGAGAAGGATCTGGGGGGATCAATGGTGGAGAAGGATCTGGGGGGAACAATGGTGGAGAAGGATCTGGGGGAATCAATGGTGGAAAAGGATCTGGGGGAATTAATGGTGGAGAAGGATCTGGGGATCAATGGTGGAGAAGGATCTGGGGGGGGGGCAATGGTGGAGAAGGATCTGGGGGATCAATGGTGGAGAAGGATCTGGGGGAATCAATGGTGGAGAAGGATCTGGGAGATCAATGGTGGAGAAGGATCTGGGGGGGAGGATCAATGGTGGAGAAGGATCTGGGGGAATCAATGGTGGAAAAGGATCTTGGGGAATCAATGGTGGAGAAGGATCTGGGGGGATCAATGGTGGAGCAGGATCTGGGAGAATCAATGGTGGAGAAGGATCTGGGGGGAATCAATGGTGGAGAAGGATCTGGGGGGATCAATGGTGGAGAAGGATCTGGGGGAATCAATGGTGGAGAAGGATATGGGGGAATCAATGGTGGAGAAGGATCTGGGGGAATCAATGGTGGAGAAGGATCTGGGGGGAATCAATGGTGGAGAAGGATCTGGGGGGTCAATTGTGGAAAATGATCTGGCGGAATTAATGGTTGAGAAGGATCTGGGGGGGATCAGTGGTGTAGAAGGATCTGGGAGGGTCAATGGTGGAGAAGGATCTGGGGGAATCAATGGTGGAAAATGATCTAAGGGAATTAATGGTGGAGAAGGATCTGGGGGGGATCAATGGTGGAGAAGGATCTGGGGGGATCAATGGTGGAGAAGGATCTGGGGAGATCAATGGTGGAGAAGGATCTGGGGGGGCCAATGGTGAAGAAGGATCTGGGGGAATCAATGGTGGAGAAGGATCTGGGGGAATCAATGGTGGAGAAGGATCAGGGGGGATCAATGGTGGAGAAGGATCTGGGGGGGGTCAATGGTGGAGAATGATCTGGGGGGAATCAATGGTGGAGAAGGATCTGGGGGGGTCAATGGTGGAGAAAGACCTGGGGTGGTCAATGGTGGAGAATGATCTGGGGGGATCAATGGTGGAGAAGGATCTGGGGGAATCAATGGTGGAGAAGGATCTGGGGGAATCAATGGTGGAGAAGGATCAGGGGGGATCAATGGTGGAGAAGGATCTGGGGGGGTCAATGGTGGAGAATGATCTGGGGGGAATCAATGGTGGAGAAGGATCTGGGGGGGTCAATGGTGGAGAAAGATCTGGGGTGGTCAATGGTGGAGAATGATCTGGGGGGATCAATGGTGGAGAAGGATCTGGGGGGATCAATGGTGGAGAAGGATCTGGGGGGTCAATGGTGAAGAAGGACCTGGGGGAATCAATGGTGGAGAAGGATCTGGGGGAATCAATGGTGGAGAAGGATCTGGGGGGGATCAATGGTGGAGAAGGATCGGGGGGGATCAAAGGTGGAGAAGGATCTGCGGGGGTCAATGGTGGAGAATTATCTGGGGGGGGATCAATGGTGGAGAAGGATCAGGGGGGTCAATGGTGGAGAAGGATCTGGGGGTTCTGGTAGATCACAAGCTTAATAATAATGGCATGCGATGCCAAGCTGTGGGTTCTAAAGGGAGCAAAATCCTCTCTTGTATTAGGAGAGGTATAGACTCCAGCAAGAGAGATATGATCTCCATGTATAATACATAAGGGGGGATATGATCTCCATGTATAATACATAAGGGGGGATATGATTTCCATGTATAATACATAAGGGGGGGATATGATCTCCATGTATAATACATAAGGGGGGATATGATCACCATGTATAATACATAAGGGGGGATATGATCTCCATGTATAATACATAAGGGGGGATATGATCTCCATGTATAATACATAAGGGGGGATATGATCTCCATGTATAATACATAAGGGGGGATATGATCACCGTGTATAATACATAAGGGGGGATATGATCTCCATGTATAATACATAAGGGGGATATGATCTCCATGTAGAATACATAAGGGGGGATATGATCTCCATGTATAATACATAAGGGGGATATGATCTCCATGTATAATACATAAGGGGGGATAGGATATCTCCATGTATAATACATAAGGGGGGATATGATCTCCATGTATAATACATAAGGGGGGATATGATCACCGTGTATAATACATAAGGGGGATATGATCTCCATGTAGAATACATAAGGGGGGATATGATCTCCATGTATAATACATAAGGGGGGATATGATCTCCATGTATAATACATAAGGGGGGATATGATCTCCATATATAATACATAAGGGGGATATGATCTCCATGTAGAATACATAAGGGGGGATATGATCTCCATGTATAATACATAAGGGGGGATATGATCACCGTGTATAATACATAAGGGGGATATGATCTCCATGTAGAATACATAAGGGGGGATATGATCTCCATGTATAATACATAAGGGGGGATATGATCTCCATGTATAATACATAAGGGAGGGATAGGATCTCCATGTATAATACATAAGGGGGGATGGGATCTCCATATATAATACATAAGGGGGGATATGATCTTCATGTTTAATACATAAGGGGGGATATGATCTCAATGTATAATACATAAGGGGGATATGATCTCCATGTATAATACATAAGGGGGGATATGATCTCCATGTATAATACATAAGGGGAGATATGATCTCCATGTATAATACATAAGGGGGATATGATCTCCATGTATAATACATAAGGGGGGATATGATCCCCATGTATAATACATAAGGGGGGATAGGATCTCCATGTATAATACATAAGGGGGGATATGATCTCCATGTATAATACATAAGGGGGATATGATCTCCATGTATAATACATAAGGGGGGATAGGATATCTCCATGTATAATACATAAGGGGGGGATATGATCTCCATGTATAATACATAAGGGGGGATATGATCTCCATGTATAATACATAAGGGGGGATATGATCTCCATGTATAATACATAAGGGGGGGATATGATCTCCATGTATAATACATAAGGGGGGATATGATCTCCATGTATAATACATAAAGGGGGATATGATCTCCTTGTATAATACATAAGGGGGGGATAGGATCTCCATGTATAATACATAAGGGGGGATATGATCTCCATGTATAATACATAAGGGGGGTATGATCATCACCATGTATAATACATAAGGGGGGATATGATCTCCATGTATAATACATAAGGGGGGATATGATCTCCATGTATAATACATAAGGGGGGATATGATCTCCATGTGTAATACATAAGGGGGGATATGATCTCCATGTATAATACATAAGGGGGGATATGATCTCCATGTATAATACATAAGGGGGGATATGATCTCCATGTATAATACATAAGGGGGATATGATCTCCATGTATAATACATAAGGGGGGATATGATCTCCATGTATAATACATAAGGGGGGATATGATCTCCATGTATAATACATAAGGGGGGATATGATCTCCATGTATAATACATAAGGGGGGATATGATCACCATGTATAATACATAAGGGGGATATGATCTCCATGTATAATACATAAGGGGGGATATGATCTCCATGTATAATACATAAGGGGGGGATATGATCTCCATGTATAATACATAAGGGGGGATATGATCTCCATGTATAATACATAAGGGGGGAAATTATCACCATGTATAATACATAAGGGGGGATATGATCTCCATGTATAATACGTAAGGGGGATATGATCTCCATGTATAATACATAAGGGGGGATATGATCTCCATGTATAATACATAAGGGGGGATATGAGCTCCATGTATAATACATAAGGGGGGAAATTATCACCATGTATAATACATAAGGGGGGGATATGATCTCCATGTATAATACGTAAGGGGGATATGATCTCCATGTATAATACATAAGGGGGGATATGATCTCCATGTATAATACATAAGGGGGGGAAATTATCACCATGTATAATACATAAGGGGGGATATGATCTCCATGTATAATACATAAGGGGGATATGATCTCCATGTATAATACATAAGGGGGGATATGATCTCCATGTATAATACATAAGGGGGGATATGATCTCCATGTATAATACATAAGGGGGGATATGATCTCCATGTATAATACATAAGGGGGGATATGATCTCCATGTATAATACATAAGGGGGATATGATCTCCATGTATAATACATAAGGGGGGTATGATCTCCATGTATAATATATAAGGGGGGGATATGATCTCCATGTATAATATATAAGGGGGGGATATGATCTCCATGTATAATATATAAGGGGGGGATATGATCTCCATGTATAATATATAAGGGGGGGATATGATCTCCATGTATAATACATCAGTGGTTCATATAGTGAACTCGGTGTAGTTATTCCCCCTGAGGTCATCACAGAGGACAAGGGGGCGCTCTTTACGTCCGGAGGAAAATAAATGTAATCTCCAAACACGGAAAGGTTTCTTCACAGTAAGAGCTGTGAGAATGTGGAATAGACTCCCTCAAGAGTTGGTTGTGACCAGCTCAGTGGATTGCTGTAGGAAAGTCCTGGATTCTTTCTTGGATACACAGAATATAACTGGATATAACATTTATAGGTAAAGTTGATCCAGGGAATATCCGATTGCCTCTCGGGGGATCAGGAAGGAATTTTTTTTTCCTGCAGGAGCAAATTGGATCGTGCTTTGCTGGGTTTGTTGCCTTCCTCTGGATCAGCTGTGGGTGTCGGATTATAACTTTTTTTTTTTTAATGGTTGAACTGGATGGACTTTTGTCTTTTTTCAGCCAGACTAACTATGTAACCTCCAAGAAAGATTTCATAAATGTATCTTGTTACACGTCGTAAGTAAATATATAAGTGAATGGCAGACACATGTTGGCAGAGATGCTGTATGTAATTTCCTCTCTCTGTTATCTATTTCACAACTTGTAACCTTCATAATGTTTTCTAGCGGAGTGCAGATTATTGTAATGTCGCTGAAGGTAATTCGAGGGAAAAAAAAGATCCAGGATGTAATTGCTGATAGATTCCACCATATGTCATATTATTCTCATCAGGAGAGGAGTGACAGATGTAAATTGGAGGCAAGCAATTTGAATCGGAGAAGCCCGGCTAGTTCTATGAATTATAAATAGTCGGAATGGCGGAGCGGCTTCTCGATGAATTCAATGTCACGCCGCCTTTTAGCTGTGATTAAATACATGAGTTTTGTTAAACTGTGAATTGGCGAAAGGTCAGAAAGCTTGACCCCAGGGAAAGCTGACAAAGTAGATTCAACGTGGATTGGATTGGGCTGGAAATTGCACCGTGTTTGGGTTTTATTCATGTTTTCTCAGGTTCAGGAGGTTCAGGAGCTTTAATAGTATGACCTGGTAGAGGTTGAACTGCTTAGATTTTACATTCCCCGATTCCTCTTAGCCTCCTTATTAACATGCTGGCGACAGTAAAGTGTTACTGAACCCCCAACAGTACAATCAGTCTGTAGATGCAGGAAAGCATGCTTGTTATACTCACTGTGGAACCTAAGGGGTTAATCCTCTGCACTGTGTAAAAAGGCTGTTTGATCCTGTCTTCTCTGATCCTCCCCTTCTTCCATTGTCCCCAATCCAACTGCTGATAGTACAGAGCCTTGGGGACAAGCTGCACATGCTCTTTTTGTTGTGTATTGCTAGATAGCAGGGGCGAACTGACAACTCATGGGGCCCCCGGGCAATAGGGGATCATGGGGTCCCTGTGTCCTTGCCCAAACTGTAAAAAGACTATGAAAAAGGTACCAGGGGCATCTCATGGGGCCCCCTACTGACCCAGGCCCTCGGGCAGTGCCCGAGTTTCCAAATGGTCAGTCCGCCCCTGCTAGATAGGGTGCATGTGATCAGCACAGGGCCAATCAGCACTGTCCAGACAGGGGGTCAGGCATCCTGTGGCCTCATAGGACAAACAGAGGAGAATGAAAACTCCTCCTACAAGCTTTAACCAGTGTCCAGCTGTTTGATCCTGTCTTCTCCGATCCTACCCTTTTTCTAATGCCCACAATCCATCTGCCATAGCACAGAGCTCTAGGAGACATTCTGCACATGCTCAGTTTAGTGTCTATTGCTAGAGCGATGTTTTTTTTTTGGGGGGGGTGCATGTAATCAGCATCCTCCGCACATACTCAGTTTAGTGTGTATTGTTAGATATTTTTTTTTTTGGGGGGGGTGTAGGGTGCATATGATCAGCACCCTCCGTACATGCTCAGTTTAGTGTATATTGTTAGATTTTTTTTGGGGGGGGGTGGAGGGTGCATGTGATCAGCGTCCTCCACACATGCTCAGTTTAGTGTGTATTGCTAGAGAGTCAGGGTTTTTTGGGGGGGAGAGGGGGTGCATATGATCAGCACCCTCCGCACATGCTCAGTTTAGTGTGTATTGCAAGAGAGTTGTTTTTTTTTTGGGGGGGTGCATGTGATCAGCATCCTCCACACATGCTCAGTTTAGTGTGTATTGTTAGAAAGTTTTTTTTTTTTTTAGGGGGGTGCATGTGAACAGCACCCTCCACACATGCTGAGTTTAGTGTGTATTGCTAGAGAGGGGTTTATTTGGGGGGGTGGAGGGTGCATGTGATCACCACAGAGCCAATCAGCACTGCCTAGGCAGAGGGTTAGGGGCTATGCAGCCTCATAGGACAGTTAGAGCAGAATGAAAAGTCCTCCTACAAGGTTAACCAGTGCTCTGCTGGACACTGATAGAAGTTACAAGACTGATGAAAAAAGGTATTTAGCAGTTTATATTTGCTAAAATAATTGCATTTCCATGTTCTGTGCAGTGTGGGAGACCAGATATAGTGAATGCAGGGTCCGGGGAGAGCAGATATAGTGAATGCAGGGTCCGGGGAGACCAGATCTAGTGAATGCGGGGTCCGGGGAGACCGGATATAGTGAATGCAGGGTCCGGGGAGACCGGATATAGTGAATGCGGGGTCCGGGGAGAGCGGATATAGCGAATGCAGGGTCCGGGGAGACCAGATATAGTGAATGCAGGGTCCGGGGAGAGCAGATATAGTGAATGCAGGGTCTGGGGAGAGCAGATATAGTGAATGCGGGGTCTGGGGAGACCAGATATAGTGAATGCAGGGTCCGGGGAGAGCAGATATAGTGAATGCAGGGTCCGGGGAGACCGGATATAGTGAATGCAGGGCCCGGGGAGAGCAGATATAGCAAATGCGGGGTCCGGGGAGAGCGGATATAGTGAATACAGGGTCTGGGGAGAGCGGATATAGTGAATGCGGGGTCCGGGGAGACCTGATATAGTGAATGCAGGGTCCGGGGAGAGCGGATATAGTGAATGCGGGGTCCGGGGAGAGTGGATATAGTGAATGTAGGGTCCGGGGAGAGCGGATATAGTGAATGCAGGGTCCAGGGAGAGCGGATATAGTGAATGCAGGGTCCATGGAGAGAGGATATATTGAATGCAGGGTCTGGGGAGAGCGGATATAGTGAATGCAGGGTCCGGGGAGAGCGGATATAGTGAATGCAGGGTCCTGGAATAACAGATATAGTGAATGCAGGTCCGGGGAGAGCGGATATAGTGAATGCAGGGTCCGGGGAGAGCGGATATAGTGAATGCAGGGTACGGGGAGAGAGGATATCGTGAATGCAGGGTCCGGGGAGAGCGGATATAGTGAATGCAGGGTCCTGGGAGACCAGATCTAGTGAATTCAGGGTCCGGGGAGAGCGGATATAGTGAATGCAGGGTCCGGGGAGACCAGATATAGTGAATGCAGGGTCTGGGGAGAGCGGATATAGTAAATGCAGGGTCCGGGTAGAGCAGATATAGTGAATGCAGGGTCCGGGGAGAGCGGATATAGTAAATGCGGGGTCCGGGTAGAGCAGATATAGTGAATGCAGGGCCCGGGGAGAGCAGATATATCAAATGCGGGGTCCGGGGAGAGCGGATATAGTGAATGCAGGGTCCGGGGAGAGCGGATATAGTGAATGCAGGGTCCTGGAATAACAGATATAGTGAATGCAGGTCCGGGGAGAGCGGATATAGTGAATGCAGGGTCCGGGGAGAGCGGATATAGTGAATGCAGGGTCCGGGGAGAGCGGATATAGTGAATGCAGGGTCCGGAGAGAGCGGATATAGTGAATGCAGGGTCCGGAGAGAGCGGATATAGTGAATGCAGGGTCCAGGGAGAGCGGATATAGTGAATGCGGGGTCCGGGGAGAGCGGATATAGTGAATGCAGGGTCCGGGGAGAGCAGATATAGTGAATGCAGGGTCCGGGGAGAGCGGATATAGTGAATGCAGGGTCCGGGAAGAGCGGATATAGTGAATGTAGGGTCCAAAGAGAGCAGATATAGTGAATGCAGGGTCCGGGGAGAGCGGATATATTGAATGCGGGGTCCGGAGAGAGCAGATATAGTGAATGCAGGGTCCGGGGAGAGAGGATATCGTGAATGCGGGGTCCAGGGAGAGCGGATATAGTGAATGCAGGGTCCTGGGAGACCAGATCTAGTGAATGCAGGGTCCGGGGAGAGCGGATATAGTGAATGCAGGGTCCGGGGAGAGCAGATATAGTGAATGCAGGGTCTGGGGAGAGCGGATATAGTAAATGCAGGGTTCGGGTAGAGCAGATATAGTGAATGCAGGGTCCGAGGAGACCGGATATAGTGAATGCAGGGCCCGGGGAGAGCAGATATATCAAATGCGGGGTCCGGGGAGAGCGGATATAGTGAATACAGGGTCTGGGGAGAGCGGATATAGTGAATGCAGGGTCCGGGGAGACCTGATATAGTGAATGCAGGGTCCGGGGAGAGCGGATATAATGAATGCAGGGTCCGGGGAGAGTGGATATAGTGAATGTAGGGTCCGGGGAGAGCGGATATAGTGAATGCAGGGTCCAGGGAGAGCGGATATAGTGAATGCAGGGTCCATGGAGAGAGGATATATTGAATGCAGGGTCCGGGGAGAGCAGATATAGTGAATGCAGGGTCCGGGGAGAGCGGATATAGTGAATGCAGGGTCCAGGGAGACTACATATAGTGAATTCAGGGTCCGGGGGGACCATATTTAGTGAATGCAGGGTCTGGCGAGACCGGATATAGTGAATGCAGGGTCCGGGGAGAGAGGATATCGTGAATGCAGGGTCCGGGGAGAGCGGATATAGTGAATGCAGGGTCCTGGAATAACAGATATAGTGAATGCAGGTCCGGGGAGAGCGGATATAGTGAATGCAGGGTCCGGGGAGAGCGGATATAGTGAATGCAGGGTCCGGGGAGAGCGGATATAGTGAATGCTGGGTCCGGGGAGAGCGGATATAGTGAATGCAGGGTCCGGGAAGAGCAGATCTAGTGAATGCGGGGTCCGGAGAGAGCAGATATAGTGAATGCAGGGTCCGGGGAGAGAGGATATCGTGAATGCAGGGTCCGGGGAGAGCGGATATAGTGAATGCAGGGTCCTGGAATAACAGATATAGTGAATGCAGGTCCGGGGAGAGCGGATATAGTGAATGCAGGGTCCGGGGAGAGCGGATATAGTGAATGCAGGGTCCGGAGAGCAGATATAGTGAATGCAGGGTCCGGGGAGAGCGGATATAGTGAATGCGGGGTCCGGGGAGAGCGGATATATTGAATGCGGGGTCCGGAGAGAGCAGATATAGTGAATGCAGGGTCCAGGGTGAAGTAACACTTAAAAAAAAACGAAAAAAAAAACTTTGCGTTATCATTACATATCTTATTTTAGAGCCAGTGTTGTCATCACTTGGTCTCTGTGTTTCTCCAAGCAATGAAAGCACATCATAATGGGAGGGGCCAGCAGGGTGCTGTACGTGGCTTAATAAAATATCCCAGCACCCATCCTCAGTACTCCTCCCAAAAAGCTCTCAGCCCTGACACAAGCAGTGGGTTGGCTCTTGAGAGGAGTTATGAATATATCAGTATGCCTGGATGGATGGGTGTTTGTGCTGAAGACCGCACTGGACTGACTGGATCAGTCGCTGGTCATAGCTGGGTTGGTTGTGTGGGTGGGTAGGGAGGTGTCCCTCCAGCCGGTTGCACCCAATGGTGGATACTGGCGTTAAACCTTCTTGGGGTTTTGGGCTGCTGCCTTTCTGGTTCGGCCTTGAGGTCGTTTCCACACATAGACTTTGGAGATGAAGGAGTGCCCGATATTGTAAAAGTAGACAATTTGCTAGCAGATTAACCACTTCCCATCCGGCCGCTGATAGGCCATTGGCAGTCCAGGGGTGGGTTGCCGTTCATAAAGGGCGCCCGCCATTTTGGACTGTGCGCGCTCCTTGGGAGCGCGCAGCACCGCGATCCGGTGCCCGCTGTATCCTCCGGACACAGTGGAACACCAATCGTCGTATGGGACCTCTGTGCGAGGTCACAATCATGTGATCACTGATTGGCCAATCAGTGATCACATGCAGAGTAGTAAGCAAGATGTCACTTCTGACATCATTGCTTACTACGTGTGAAATCCGTGAATGATCACAGAGATCACATAGTACAGGGCTATTCACAACAGCCTTGTACCATGTGACAAGCTGTGACCAATCACAGCTCACGCAGTATTTCTCAATGGCTGGAGGAATGCAGCCAGAGAGAAGGAGAAATGATTGCTTTTATAGCCTTTATGGGTGTAAAAGCAATCAGTGTGAAAAAAAAAAAATCTTCATCACCGCCCACAAGTAGTACAGTGTCACCATGGTGACACTATACTGCTAGGGTGACAGTATGTAGAAAAAAAACATAAATAATAATATAAAAAAATAAAATAAAAATATAGAAATATTTTTTTTTTTAATTATAATTTTTGGGTATAAACTAATTTGGGTTATTATTTTATTTTTACTAAAAAGATAACTGAATAAATTTTGGCCAATCTTTATGATGAAATATTATTTATTTGCAAAATTTTATAAGAAAAACACTTTTTTTCAAAATTTTTGGTCCTTTCATTTATATAGCAAAAAAAATAAAAATCCCAGTAGTGAATAAATATTACCAAAATAAAGCTTTATCTGTCTCAAAAAAATGATAAAAAATTCATATGGGTACAGTGTTGCATGACCGCGCAATTGTCATTCAAAGTGTGATAGCGCTGAAAGCTGAAAATTGGCCTGGGCGGGAAGGGGTGAGTGTCCGGACCGGAAGGGGGTGAAAGTGTCTGGATTGGAAGGGGGTGAAAGTGTCTGGATTGGAAGGGGGTGAAAGTGTCCGGACTGGAAGGGGGTGAAAGTGTCCTGACTGGAAGGGGGTGAAAGTGTCCGGACCGGAAGGGGGTGAAAGTGTCTGGATTGGAAGGGGGTGAAAGTGTCCGGACTGGAAGGGGGTGAAAGTGTCCTGACTGGAAGGGGGTGAAAGTGTCCGGACTGGAAGGGGTGAAAGTGTCTGGACTGGAAGGGGTGAAAGTGTCCGGACTGGAAGGGGGGGAAAGTGTCCGGACTGGAAGGGGTGAAAGTGTCCGGACTGGAAGGGGTGAAAGTGTCTGGACTGGAAGTGGTTAATAGCGTGCAGCAACAGCCTTGAAGAAGGAAGAGTCAGTCTTTCCTCCCGAAACGCGTTGGATTGATGTACTTGTCATTATTCTCAATAAATGCCTCTTAATCTACTAGAAAATTGCCTACTTTTACGACATCGGGCGCTGCTTCTTCCATATTATTCCAAGTCTATGTGTGGAAACGACCTTAAGGCCGTACCAGAAAGGCAGCAGCCCAAACCCCAAGAAGGTTTACCACCAGTATCCAACTTAATCTGCCAGCAAAAGTGCATTCTTTTGGACATCAGGCGCGCCTTCTTCCCTATTATTCCAAGTCTACTTGATGGATGGTTGTCAGTCTGGAGACTTGGGCATTCCTAGACAGGCTGTATTTGCATGCCAACCACTCTTGGTAAGACCCATAAGTGATGCAAAGCCTCCGTGGTTGAAAGCACTGGAATCCAATGAATGAAAAGGATGGACCAGGAAAAAGTAAGGTTTGGGAGGACGCTGGATGTCCAGCTAGGAAATGAGGTGGGCTCTATGTGATTCTTGTGCTCACAGTGTGCAGTGAAATCAGAGTAAGCCGTTTCAGCTCAGGAGAAGAGTCGGTACACCTGTGCAAGACTGAAGGCGAGCCCGGAGGTCAGTTTTGAGCTTTTAAAAACAGATGTATTCGGAAGCAGAGGTCCTCTGTACAACTGACCTACTTGGTCTTCACCTTTAGCTCCAGGTTTGTGATGCCATCTGGCTAGTCAACCTTTCTTACCAGTCACTTGCCCATTGGATCCAACTGGGCCTTCACAAACCTAATCTAGCCATAACTTCCTGTGGTATTATTAGCACCACTGGATCAAATTCAAGTCTCCAGCTCTCAAACAAGAGTCATCCTCGACCACTGCAGAAGAACCCATCTGAATGAACTGTTCAAGATGCTGCTGTTCTCCTAGGGCAGGGGTAGGCAACCTGAGAGCCGCAAGACTACAAGTTCCATCATGCCTCTGCAAGTCATAGCTGTAACTGTCAGTTTTGTAATCTTTGCAATGCCTCATGGGAAATGTAGTTCCACAACAGCTAGAGAGCCACAGGTTGCCTACCCCTGTCCTAGGGAGACAATGGAGGAAACTTGTTTTGCGTACATGTTGTGGGTTCTTTAGGTAGTAGTGCACTGTAGTCAGCCTGGTCGTTTCCCTTTGGTATGTGTCCCTAAGCACAGAACGTTACATTCTCTGGTAGATATTGCATGTTCCACCAGGTGGTGGTTGACAGTTTATGTTATGGATTTTTAACAACCCAACCAGTCCCCCAGGAGTCTGGACTTGGGGAGCTGGGCAGGGTGAAGTACCTCTTAGATGTGTATGGAAGAGCACCTGCTAGTCAACCTTTCTTACCAGTCACTTGCCAATTGGCTCCAACTGGGTCTTCATTAACCTAATCTAGCCATAACTTCCTTTGGTATTATTAGCACCACTGGATCAAATCCAAATCTTCAGCTCTCAAACAAGAGTCATCCTCGACCACTGCAGAAGAGCCCATCCGAAGGAACTGTTGAAGATGCTGCTGTTCTCCTAGGGAGACAATGGAGGAAATTTGTTTTGCGTACATGTGGTGGGTTCTTTAGGTAGTAGTGTACTGTAGTCAGCCTGGCCGTTTCCCTTTGGTATGTGTCCCTAAGCACAGAATGTTACATTCTCTGGTAGATGTTGCTGAGCATCTTCCACCAGGTGGTGGTTGACAGTTTATGTTATGGATATTTAACAACCCAACCAATCCCTCTGGGGTCTGGACTTGGGGAGCTGGGCAGGGTGAAGTACCTCTTAGATGTGTATGGAGGAGCACCTGCTAGTCAACCTTTCTTACCAGTCACTTGCCCATTGGCTCCAACTGGGTCTTCACAAACCTAATCTAGCCATAACTTTCTTTGGTATTATTAGCACCACTGGATCAAATCCCAGTCTCCAGCTCTCAAACAAGAGTCATCCTTGGCTACTGCAGAAGAGCCCATCCGAAGGAACTGTTGAAGATGCTGCTGTTCTCCTAGGGAGACAATGGAGGAAACTTGTTTTGCGTACATGTTGTGGGTTCTTTAGGTAGTAGTGTACTGTAGTCAGCCTGGTCGTTTCCCTTTGGTATGTGTCCCTAAGCACAGAACGTTGCATTCTCTGGTAGATGCTGCTGAGCATCTTCCACCAGGTGGTGGTTGACAGTTTATGTTATGGATATTTAACAACCCAACCAATCCCCCTGGAGTCTGGACTTGGGGAGCTGAGCAGGGTAAAGTACCTCTTAGATGTGTATGGAGGAGCACCTGGTATAGAAGCTGACTTTCATTTAATGGCCTTTTTGAAAAGTTTACTAGTTTAGAATATCAAATACAACCAACACGTTTCAGGGGAAAATAGCCTTTCCTTCTTCAGAACTTCAGCAGTCCATGGTAATAGAAGCACAAGGAATTGCACTAGCAGACCTGTGGGTGGGTTAAAGTGGGTGGAAAGGCTAAAGGTTTTGTACCTTAATTCATTCTCTGCAAACCTTTTATGTGCAGACCCCTCCCCCCTGCCCTCCCTAAATACCTACCTGAGCCTGATCTTGACCCGAGATCAGTGGCTCTCTCCTCTCTCTCCCTTTTCATTGGAGTGAGAGCAGCGGGAGCCATTAGCTCCTATTGCTGTCAATCAAATCCATTGAGGAGGGAGTCAGGGCGGGGCCAAGCTGCAGTGTGTGTGTCAATAGAACACACAATGTTCCCTTTAAACACCACTGACTCTAGAGCACCAGAGGGGTGGCAACAGCACACAGTCTCAAGGACCTCTCACACCAGCCTGTACTCACTAAGGCCCTTGGATAATTGGTTGCCTCCTTCCAGACACTTTCTCCCAGTGATAACAAACTAGATCCTCCGGAGAAAAGCAGCAAATGGTTAAGTATAATATTCAGGGGCGGGCTGACAACTCATGGGGCCCCCGGGCAATAGGGGATCATGGGGCCCCTGTGTCCTTGCCCAAACTCAAAAAAGCCTATGAAAAAGGTACCAGGGGCATCTCATGGGGCCCCCTACTGACCCCGGGCCCCTCGAGTTTCCAAATGGTCAGTCCGCCCCTGATAATATTAACCCCTCCACGCCGACGTCACACAAATATGCGGCGTCACAGAACTGGTCTGTTTTCAGTGAGGCCGCGTATTTGCATACCTGTCTTTGTGCTGGGAGCGCGCCGCACACTCCCAGCTCAAAGACTGCGGTGTCACTTAGAGCCCCAGGTCCCGTTCTAACGATTGGGACCCGGGACTCCCGATTCCGGGTCACATGATCGCTGTGATAGCCTCGGATTGGCTATCACAGTGATCAGCCACTGTACAGCCCGACCCCCTTGTGTGTTTTTTTTCTCTCTATGAATAGAGGAGAGAGATACATTGTATCTCTAACTCATGGCATAGAGCAAAAAAAAAGAAATAAATCGAAAAAAAAAAGAAAAAAGAAAGAAAAAATACCAGATCAATGTTTGATCTAGTTCAGTGTCAGGGTAAGTGGTTGGGTCAAAGTCAGGGCCAAAGGTCAGAATTAAAAAAAAATTGGTATCAGTGTCAGTGTCTTTTAAAAAAAAACCCAATCTGTGCAATTGATAGCCCCTGTGTGGGCGTGTTTTATTGCCTCTGTTTTATAATGTTTAAAAATTAATCAAAACCATTGGAATAAAAAAAAACAAAAACAAAAAACAAAATGTGCACTATTGTTTCTGGGCTGTACTACGGGTACAAACAACAAATAAGATACATTGTATCTCTCTAACTCCTGACATAAAGGGGAAAAAAATGTTTGTTTAAAAAAAAAAAAAAGATAAATAAATATTAAAAAATAAAGTAAAAAATAAAGAAAAAATACCTAGATGAAGGTTTGATCTAGTTCAGTGCCAGGGTTAGTGTTTGGGTTAAGATCAGGGTTAAAGGTCAAGATCTAAAGGTCTGGGTCAAAGGTCAGGATTTTTATTTTTTTTAATTGGTATCAGTGTCACTTAGTTTTTAGGTAAAAAAAAAACCCAAAAAAAAACTAAATGTGCACTATTGTTTCTGGGCTGTACTGCGGGTACAAACAACAAATAAAATACATTGTATCTCTCTAACTCCTGACATAGAGGGGAAAAAAATGTTTGCTTAAAAAAAAAAAAAGATAAATAAATATTAAAAAATAAAGTAAAAATTAAAGACAAAATAAATAGATGAAGGCTTGATCTAGTTCAGTGCCAGGGTAAGTGTTTGGGTTAAGATCAGGGTTAAAGGTCAAGCTCAAAAGGTCAAAATCAAAGGTCAGGATTTTTAGTTTTTATTTTTTTAATTGGTATCAGTGTCACTTAGTTTTTAGGTAAAAAAAACAAACAACAAAACTAAATGCGCACTATTGTTTCTGGACTGTACTCCTGGTAAAAACAACAAATAAGATACATTGTATCTCTCTAACTCCTGACATAGAGGGGAAAAAAAATGTTTACTTAAAAAAAAAGATAAATAAATATTAAAAAATAAAGTAAAAAATAAAGAAAAAATACATAGATGAAGGCTTGATCTAGTTCAGTGCCAGGGTAAGTGTTTGGGTTAAGATCAGGGTCAGGGTCAAAGGTCAGGATTTTTAGTTTTTATTTTTTTAATTGGTATCAGTGTCATTTAGTTTTTAGGTAAAAAAAAACAAAAAAAACAAAACAAAACTAAATGCGCACTATTGTTTCTGGGCTGTACAAACAACAAATAACATACACATATATGGTATCGCTGCGCTCGTCAAGAGCTGGAAAATGTATTTTGTGTTGTTTTTTTGGTGGTAGGTTATGGTAGTAATAAGAAACACACAGCTAAATGAAAATAATTTTTTTTTTTTTTACTATTTTCGGCCACTTTTCCTTTGATAATAAAAAAAAATAAAAAAAATCAGGAGATATCCATTTACCACCAAATGAAAGCCCAATTTGTCCTGGAAAAAAAAACGCGGTATAATCCACCTGGATGTACGAAGTAGTTGTGATGATACGGACGGTTTTACTAACACAGGTCAACGTTGCAAAATTGTGCTTAGGCATTAGGATCTGTTTTACCCTTAGGAATGAAGGGGTTAATATATTGTAAAATAATAAACAATAAGAAATCACGCCAGACTCTGATGCTTACACACGGAATCATACAAAAGAGCTTCTTTTTATTATTAAATATACATTATTTACAGTTTCGTATGTCTGTACAACAAGAACAATAGAAAATAAAGACAAATTGCTTAGTGCCAAGGCTTACATTACGGTCTAGAAATCTGTTTTTGCACTGAGTGTGGTTTGCTGAAAAAGCTCTTTACAGAACATAGATATTCCTAAACCCGGGGCTTTCGGATCCGGGTCATATCATCCGAATACTTAAAGCCAGACTCCAGCTAATATGTAGATATTTGTAGATTGGGATAGAAAAGGAAGAGTTCAACTTTGACTCATTGAAAGAAGTACGCAGCCCTCTTTATTCCCATCCAGTAATGCAAAGTTGTAACAATTTCACCGCTACATTTTGTTTCTTTGCTTTTTTTTTTTTTGGCAAGGAAAGTATCTGTATTTTTTTAAAGCCTATTTCTATCTGTGACCCCGCTCAAAACAAAAAATGAGGGTTTTTTTTTTTTTAGAAATAAAAGATTCTGGGGTAAGGTATTTTTAAATAGATCTCTGTTTTCTCTTTCTATCTGTGACCCCCGCTGGGAGATTTTCTGGCACTTTCTGTCCCCGTGGCAAATGCACAAGTAATGAGGAAGATGTGAAATGGCCAGAAAGGTAGCAAAAACATTGTCAGATATTCTAACCCCTCCCCCGCTCAAAACAAAAAATTAGTTTTTGTCTGTTTTTCTAGGTTTTTTTTGTTTTGTTTTTTTAGGTTTTTTTTTTTTGGCAAGGAAAGTATCTGTATTTTTTTAAAGCCTATTTCTATCTGTGACCCCGCTCAAAAACAAAAAATGAGGGTTTTTTTTTTAGAAATAAAAGATTCTGGGGCAAGGTATTTTTAAATAGATCTCTGTTTTCTCTTTCTATCTGTGACCCCGCTGGGAGATTTTCTGGCACTTCCTGTCCCCGTGGCAAATGCACAAGTAATGTGGAAGATGTGACCAGGTCAAAAAGACGGCCAAAACATGGTTAGATAAGTAATGTGGAAGATGTGAAATGGCCAGAAAGGCAGCAAAAACATTGTCAGATAGTCTAACCCCTCCCCCGCTCAAAACAAAAAATTAGTTTTTGTCTGTTTTTCTAGGTTTTTTTTGTTTTGTTTTTTTAGGTTTTTTTTTTTTGGCAAGGAAAGTATCTGTATTTTTTTAAAGCCTATTTCTATCTGTGATCCCGCTCAAAAACAAAAAATGAGGGTTTTTTTTTTTTTTTTAGAAATGAAAGATTCTGGGGCAAGGTATTTTTAAATATATCTCTGTTTTCTCTTTCTATCTGTGACCCCGCTGGGAGATTTTCTGGCACTTCCTGTCCCCGTGGCAAATGCACAAGTAATGTGGAAGATGTGACCAGGTCAAAAAGACGGCCAAAACATGGTTAGATAAGTAATGTGGAAGATGTGAAATGGCCAGAAAGGCAGCAAAAACATTGTCAGATAGTCTAACCCCTCCCCCGCTCAAAACAAAAAATTAGTTTTTGTCTGTTTTTCTAGGTTTTTTTTGTTTTGTTTTTTTTAGGTTTTTTTTTTTTGGCAAGGAAAGTATCTGTATTTTTTTAAAGCCTATTTCTATCTGTGATCCCGCTCAAAAACAAAAAATGAGGGTTTTTTTTTTTTTTTTAGAAATGAAAGATTCTGGGGCAAGGTATTTTTAAATATATCTCTGTTTTCTCTTTCTATCTGTGACCCCCGCTGGGAGATTTTCTGGCACTTCCTGTCCCCGTGGCAAATGCACAAGTAATGTGGAAGATAAAAGAAGGCCAAAACATTGTCAGATATTCTAACCCCTCCCCCGCTCAAAACAAAAAGAGTTTTTGTTTGTTTTTGTTTTTTTTTTGTTATTTTTATTATTATTAAAAAACCCGAAGGACGCTTCAATCCTCTTCCCCTAAAAAAAAAAAAATAAATTTGTTGGGAGTTGGAATAAAAACATGGAATCTGCCAAATTGTCTCTTAAAGGTCATTCTTCACAATTCTGACTCATTGAAAGAAGTACGCAGCCCTCTTTATTTCCATCCAGTAATGCGAAGTTGTAACAATTTCACCGCTACATTTTGTTTCTTTGCTTTTTTTTTTTTTGTAAGGAAAGTATCTGTATTTTTTTAAAGCCTATTTCTATCTGTGACCCCGCTCAAAACAAAAAATTAGGGTTTTTTTTTTTTTTTTTTAGAAATGAAAGATTCTGGGGCAAGGTATTTTAAAATAGATCTCTGTTTTCTCTTTCTATCTGTGACCCCCGCTGGGAGATTTTCTGGCACTTCCTGTCCCCATGGCAAATGCACAAGTAATGTGGAAAATGCCACCAGGTTAGAAAGGCAGAAAAAACATTGTCAGATATTCTAACCCCTCCCCCGCTCAAAACAAAAAATTATTTTTTGTCTGTTTTTCTAGGTTTTTTGTGTTTTTCTAAACTATCCCTTCTCTTCCTTGTTGGCTGCTACATTTTGTTTCTTTGTTTCCTTTTTCCTTTTTTTTTTTGGCAAGGAATGCATCTGTATTTTTTTAAAGCCTATTTGTGACCCCGCTCAAAACAAAAAATTAGGTTTTTTGTTTTTTTTTTTAGAAATGAAAGATTCTGGGGCAAGGTATTTTTAAATATATCTCTGTTTTCTCTTTCTATCTGTGACCCCCGCTGGGAGATTTTCTGGCACTTCCTGTCCCCGTGGCAAATGCACAAGTAATGTGGAAGATAAAAGACGGCCAAAACATTGTCAGATATTCTAACCCCTCCCCCGCTCAAAACAAAAAGAGTTTTTGTTTGTTTTGTTTTTTTGTTATTATTATTAATAAAAATAAAAAACCCGAAGGGCGCTTCAATCCTCTTCCCCTAAAAAAAAAAAAAAAAAAATTTGTTGGGAGTTGGGATAAAAACATGGAATCTGCCAAATTGTCTCTTAAAGGTCATTCTTCGCAATTCTGACTCATTGAAAGAAGTACGCAGCCCTCTTTATTCCCATCCAGTAATGCAAAGTTGTAACAATTTCACCGCTACATTTTGTTTCTTTGTTTCCTTTTTTTTTTTGCTTTTTTTTTTTTTTGTAACGAAAGTATCTGTATTTTAATTTAACGCCTATTTCTATCTGTGACCCCGCTCAAAACGAAAAATTAGGGTTTTTTTTGTTTTGTTTTGTTTTTTAGAAATAAAAGATTCTGGGGCAAGGTATTTTTAAATATATCTCTGTTTTCTATTTCCAATTGTGACCCCGCTGGGAGATTTTCTCCCACTTCCTGTCCCCATGACAAATGCGCAAGTAATGTGGAAGATGTCACCGGGCCAGAAAGGCAGCAAAAACATTGACAGATATTCTAACCCCTCCCCCGATAAAATAAAATAGTTTTTGTCTGTTTTTCTAGTTTTTTTTTTTTTTTAATGTTTTTCTGATCTATCCCTTCTCTTCCTTGTTGGCTGCTACATTTTGTTTTTTTTGTTTCTTTTTTTTTGCTTTTTTTGCCAGAAAGGCAGCAAAAACAAATATTCTAATCCCTCCCCTGCTCAAAACAAATTTATTTTTTTTTTTTAATAAAAGATTCTGGGGCAAGGTACTTTAAAATATAACTCTGTTTTCTATTTCTATCTGTGACCCCGCTGGGAGATTTTCTGGCACTTCCTGTCCCCGTGGCAAATGCACAAGTAATGTGGAAGATGTGACCAGGCCAGAAAGGCAGCAAAAACATTGTCAGATAGTCTAACCCCTCCCCCGCTCAAAACAAAAAAATTAGTTTTTGTCAGTTTTTCTAGGTTTTTTTTTTGTGTTTTTCTAAACTATCCCTTCTCTTCCTTGTTGGCTGCTACATTTTGTTTTTTTTTGTTTCTTTTTTTTTGCCAGAAAGGCAGCAAACACATTGTCAAATATTCTAATCACTCCCCTGCTCAAAACTAAAATTTTTTTTTTTTTTCAAATAAAAGATTCTGGGGCAAAGTATTTTAAAATATAACTCTGTTTTCTCTTTCTATCTGTGACCCTGCTGAGAGATTTTCTGGCACTTCCTGTCCTCATGGCAAATGTACAAGTAATGTGGAAGATGTCACCGGGCCAGCAAGGCAGTAAAAACATTGTCAGATATTCTAACCCCTCCCCCGCTCAAAACAAAAAAATTGTTTTTCTCTGTTTTTCTAGATTTTTTTTGTTTTTTTTTTGTTTTTTTTTTATGTTTTTCTGATCTATCCATTCTCTTCCTTGCTGGCTGCTAAATTTTGTTTCTTTGTCTCCTTTTTTTTTTTTGCAAGGAAAGTATCTGTATTTTTTTAAAGCCTATTTCTATCTGTGACCCCGCTCAAAACAAAAAATGAGGGGTTTTTTTTTAGAAATAAAATATTCTGGGGCAAGGTATTTTTAAATATATCTCTGTTTTTTCTTTCTATCTGTGACCCCGCTGGGAGATTTTCTCCCACTTCCTGTCCCCGTGGCAAATGCACAAGTAATGTGGAAGATGTGAAATGGCCAGAAAGGCAGCAAAAACATTGTCAGATATTCTAACCCCTCCCCCGCAAAACAAAAAAATAGTTTTTGTCTGTTTTTCTAGTTTTTTTTTTAAATGTTTTTCTGATCTATCCCTTCTCTTCCTTGTTGGCTGCTAAATTTTGTTTCTTTGTTTCCTTTTTTTTTTTTCCTTTTTTTTTTGGCAAGGAAAGTATCTGTATTTTTTTAAAGCCTAATTCTATCTGTGACCCCGCTCAAAACAAAAAATGAGGGTTTTTTTTTTTAGAAATAAAAAATTCTGGGGCAAGGTATTTTTAAATATATCTCTGTTTTCTATTTCCAACTGTGACCCCGCTGGGAGATTTTCTCCCACTTCCTGTCCCCGTGGCAAATGCACAAGTAATGTGGAAGATGTGAAATGGCCAGAAAGGCAGCAAAAACATTGACAGATAGTCTAACCCCCCCCCCCCCCCCGCTCAAAACAAAAAATTAGTTTTTGTCTGTTTTTCTAGTTTTTTATTTTTTTTATATGTTTTTCTGATCTATCCCTTCTCCTCCTTGTAGGCTGCTACATTTTGTTTCCTTTTTTTTTTTTTTTTTCTGATCTATCCCTTCTCTTCCTTGTAGGCTGCTACATTTTGTTTCCCTTTTTTTTATGTTTTTCTGATCTATCCCTTCTCTTCCTTGTAGGCTGCTACATTTTGTTTCCTTTTTTTTAATGTTTTTCTGATCTATCCCTTCTCCTCCTTGTAGGCTGCTACATTTTGTTTCCTTTTTTTTTATGTTTTTCTGATCTATCCCTTCTCCTCCTTGTAGGCTGCTACATTTTGTTTCCCTTTTTTATATATATGTTTTTCTTATCTATCCCTTCTCCTCCTTGTAGGCTGCTACATTTTGTTTCCTTTTTTTATATATATGTTTTTCTGATCTATCCCTTCTCCTCCTTGTAGGCTGCTACATTTTGTTTCCTTTTTTTTTTTGTTTTTCTTATCTATCCCTTCTCCTCCTTGTAGGCTGCTACATTTTGTTTCCCTTTTTTATATATATGTTTTTCTGATCTATCCCTTCTCCTCCTTGTAGGCTGCTACATTTTGTTTCCTTTTTTTTAATGTTTTTCTGATCTATCCCATCTCTTCCTTGTAGGCTGCTACATTTTGTTTCCTCTTTTTTATTTTTTTCTGATCTATCCCTTCTCCTCCTTGTAGGCTGCTACATTTTGTTTCCCTTTTTTATATATATGTTTTTCTGATCTATCCCATCTCCTCCTTGTAGGCTGCTACATTTTGTTTCCTTTTTTTTATGTTTTTCTGATCTATCCCTTCTCCTCCTTGTAGGCTGCTACATTTTGTTTCCTTTTTTTTTATGTTTTTCTGATCTATCCCTTCTCCTCCTTGTAGGCTGCTACATTTTGTTTCCCTTTTTTATATATATGTTTTTCTGATCTATCCCTTCTCCTCCTTGTAGGCTGCTACATTTTGTTTCCTTTTTTTTATGTTTTTCTGATCTATCCCTTCTCCTCCTTGTAGGCTGCTACATTTTGTTTCCTTTTTTTTATGTTTTTCTGATCTATCCCTTCTCCTCCTTGTAGGCTGCTACATTTTGTTTCTTTTTTTTATATATATGTTTTTCTGATCTATCCCTTCTCATCCTTGTAGGCTGCTACATTTTGTTTCTTTTTTTTATGTTTTTCTGATCTATCCCTTCTCTTCCTTGTAGGCTGCTACATTTTGTTTCCCTTTTTTATTAATGTTTTTCTGATCTATCCCATCTCTTCCTTGTAGGCTGCTACATTTTGTTTCCTTTTTTTATATATATGTTTTTCTGATCTATCCCTTCTCATCCTTGTAGGCTGCTACATTTTGTTTCCCTTTTTTTTATGTTTTTCTGATCTATCCCTTCTCTTCCTTGTAGGCTGCTACATTTTGTTTCCCTTTTTTATATATATGTTTTTCTGATCTATCCCTTCTCTTCCTTGTAGGCTGCTACATTTTGTTTCCTTTTTTTATATATATGTTTTTCTGATCTATCCCTTCTCATCCTTGTAGGCTGCTACATTTTGTTTCCTTTTTTTATATATATGTTTTTCTGATCTATCCCATCTCCTCCTTGTAGGCTGCTACATTTTGTTTCACTTTTTTTAATGTTTTTCTGATCTATCCCTTCTCTTCCTTGTAGGCTGCTACATTTTGTTTCTTTGTTTCTTTTTTTTGTAAGGAAAGTATCTTTTCATGCCTTTTGCCAGTTCGATGCACGTGATATTAATACTTGAAATGCCTAACAGATGATGACAAGCTATTATACTGTATATCCGGTCTGGATTATTACCTAAGGCCGGCCATACACGGGTCGATTTCCGAAAAAAATTTCGTATGAAAATCAGACCTAAGAATAATCGGCCGATTGTCTCTCTGTTCGTGGGGCAATGTCGATTTTCGCGGTTCTTCCCCATCTTGTTTATCGGGCATGCTGGAAAATTCGTGGAAAAGCGACTGATTTTCAAAATCATTGGTAACACTGTCGGATTACAGAACGAACGACGTTTTCAATTTTCAATCGAAAAATTGTTCGGAATTCGACCCATGTATGGCCTGCATAAGTACACTGCAGTTCTCGCATAGGAATGTTACTGAGGAAGCGAGGAATATTGGTAGTAAGCAATCTGTAATACGATATGTTGTGTGTGTGGTCGACTTATTCTCAGAGCGTTTGATGCGAGGATAAGGATGGTATGGCATTGTCTGATACCGCTGATTGCACCCTCTAGTGGCTGCTAATATACATATGAAATGTTATCAGGAAAATATGATGCAGCAAAGATCTAAACACGGAAATGGTTTTAGGGTCTGTTTCATGAGAATATGATGTGAGCAGGGGAGGACTGACAACTCATGGGGCCCCCGGGCAATAGGGGATCATGGGGCCCCTGTGTCCTTGCCCAAACTCAAAAAAGCCTATGAAAAAGGTACAAGGGGCATCTCATGGGGCCTCCTACTGACCCCAGGCCCTCGAGCAGTGCCCGAGTTTCCAAATGGTCAGTCCGCCCCTGGATGTGGGAATGATATGTGAATGTCTTTGCCTGACTTCCTCCATGAAAAATATACTACTGGTTCTCATCTAGATACCATCCCATGATGACACGTGCCAAGCTCTGACATCATCAGGAGAAACCATGATGACACATGCCGAGTTCTGACATCATCAGGCAAAGCCAGGAGGGCCAACATGATGGCGATGGAACGTGCCGAGCTCTGAAATCATCAGGAGAAGCCATGATGATACGTGCCGAGCTCTGACATCATCAGGAAAAGCCATGATGACACATGCTGAGCTCTGACATCATCAGAAGAAGCCATGATGACATGTGCCGAGCTCTGACATCGTCAGAAGAAGCCATGATGACACGTGCTGAGCTCTGACATCATCAGGAAAAGCCATGATGACACTTGTCGAGCTCTGACATCATCAGGAGAAGCCATGATGACACAAGCCGAGCTCTGACATCATCAGGAGAAGCCATGATGACACGTGCCGAACTCTGACATCATCAGGAAAAGCCATGATGACACGTGCCGAGCTCTGACATCATCAGGAGACGCCATGATGACACGTGCCGAGCTCTGACATCATCAGGAAACGCCATGATGACACGTGCCGAGCTCTGACATCATCAGGAAAAGCCATGATGACACTTGCCAAGCTCTGACATCATCAGGAGAAGCCATGATGACACGTTCCAAGCTATGACATCATCAGTAGAAGCCATGATGACACGTGCAGAGCTCTGACATCACCAGGAAAAGCCAGATGGCCAACATGATGGCGATGGAACGTACCAAAGGAGGTTGGAATAGGGTCTCCATAACATTTGGGAAAACACATAACAGGTTCTCCTCCACTGGACCTTCGGCATTCAATGAGGACAATTACTTTAATTACTGGAAAATATTGTTGCAAATCCCAAATAATCTTTTTTTTTTTTTTTTTGTAGAATTTGACAAATGCCTTCAATAATCTAAAATATATATATATATACTAAGCAACTTATTCCCTCCCTGGTTATCTCTTACCTTGACTATTGTAACTCCCTCCTCATTGGCCGACCTCATCGCAGGCTATCCCCTCTTCAGTCTATCATGAATGCTGCTGCCAGACTCATCCACCTTACTAACCGTTCTGTATCTGCCATCCCTCTCTGCCAATCCCTCCACTGGCCTCCACTCAGTGTCCTCCCCCCCTCTCTGCCAATCCCTCCACTGACCTCCACTCAGTGTCCTCCACCCCTCTCTACCAATCCCTCCACTGGCCTCCACTCAGTGTCCTCCACCCCTCTCTGCTAATACCTCCACTGACCTCCACTCAGTGTCCTCCACTCCTCTCTGCCAATCCCTCCACTCAGTGTCCTCCACCCCTCTCTGCCAATCCCTCCACTGGCCTCCACTCAGTGTCCTCCACCCCTCTCTGCCAATCCCTCCACTGGCCTCCACTCAGTGTCCTCCATCCCTCTCTGCCAATCCCTCCACTGACCTCCACTCAGTGTCCTCCATCCCTCTCTGCCAATCCCTCCACTGACCTCCACTCAGTGTCCTCCATCCCTCTCTGCCAATCCCTCCACTGACCTCCACTCAGTGTCCTCCATCCCTCTCTGCCAATCCCTCCACTGGCCTCTCATTGCCCAATGGATAAAATTCAAAACATTAACAATAACATATAAAGCCATTTATAACTCTGCCCCAAATTACATCAGCAATCTTGTCTCCAAATATTGTCCAAACCGTCCTCTCCGCTCCTTGCACAACCTCCTGCTCTCTAGCTCCCTTGTCTCATCCTCCCATGTTTGTCTCCAGGACTTCTCCAGAGCTTCCCCATCCTCTGGAACTCTCTACCCCAATTTATCAGACTATCGCCTACTCTGCTCACTTTTAGGTGATCTCTGAAAACCTCTCTCTTCAGGGAAGCCTATCCTGCCCTCAGTTAATGATGGAATCTTCTACTCTTCCAGCCAGTCCATCCCCCACAGTTATTACCTTTTGTACCACTAGCCCCTTCCTCTTAGACTGTAAGCTCCCAGGATCAGGGCCCTCCTAACCCTCTTGTATTGAACTGTATTGTTGCTGTATTGTCTCCCTTTATATTGTAAGGAGCTGAGCAAACTGTTGGCGCTATATAAATCCTGTATAATAATTATAATTATATATATATATATTTATAAGAAGAAGCCCTTCATTTTAGTTAAATACTTATTTTAATAATATGCATTTAATTTAAATTTGTTGTCATTCTTTTGTTTTACTGTTTTACTTTCTGGGAAATACTGACTGCCACAAATTCCATATAATCAGTTTTTAAAGAACTTTTCTCTACTTGTACAAATGCCTTTGTTTAACTTAAAAAAAAAATACTTTTTTTTACATTGCCACAGTTTTCAAAAATATTTTTTTTTAAAGATTTCTTTTGTGAAGTTTGCATTGTACAAAAAATACTTTTTTTTTTTTTAATATTATGTATTTAAATTACCATTTAAGTTCTGTTTCTTTACCTTTTTAATTTCTGGGAAATATCAAGTGTCACAAATTCCAAGTAATCCGTTTTCAAAGATTTCTTTTGTGGAGATTGCATTGTATAAATGCCTTTACCAAACTTAAAAAAAAACTTTTTTTAATATTATGCACTTAATGTAAATTTCATATTGTCATTATTCTATTGTTTTACTGTTTTAATTTCTGAGAATTGTAACTGTCACCAATTCCAAGTAATCATTTTTAAGGATTTCTTTTGTAAAGTTTGCATTGTACAAATGCCTTAATTAATTTAGAAAAATATTTTTTTAATAACATGCATTTAATTTAACATTTAAGTTGTCATCATTCTATTGTTTTACCATTTTAATTTCTGGGAAATAGCAAGTGCCACAAATTCTCAAATGTCAAGTAATATTTTTTAAAAATGTCTTTAGTGGAAATTGTATTGTATAAATGCATTCACCAAACTTAAATAGAAACAACTTTTTTTTAATATTATGAACTTAATTTAAAGCTCATATTGTCGTCATTCTAAGTTTTATTGTTTTAATTTCTGGGAATTTTAACTGTCACAAATTCCAAGTAATCATTTTTTAAGGATTTCTTTTGTAAAATTTGCATTGTAAAAATGCCTTAACTAATCTTAAAAAAAATACCTTTTTTGAGTTGTTCTCATTTTATTGTTTTACTGTTTTAATTTAACTTCTTGCCGACCGCGCATAACCGAATGACGGCTTCACCGCGGCCGGCCAGTTCTGAGTGGACGTCATATGACGTCCTCCCAGAACGCGCTCTCCTGCGCGCCCCAGGGGGCGCGCACCCGGCGATCTCCCTGATCGCTGTGTCCTACGGACACAGCTGATCACGTGATGTGGTGAAAGGCCGATCCCACCGGCCTTTTACCACGTGATCAGCGGTGTCCAATGACACGCTGATCACAGGGAAATGCAAGTGCCGGTTCTCGGCTGCACTTTCCTCACGCTGTCAGATCGTGAGGAAAGTACTGCCGAGAACCGGCAGTTGTCAGAGCGGGGATCGGCACCGATCATCAGGGCACTGATGATCAGTGCCCTGATGATCGGTGCCCAGCAGTGACACCCGCAAGTTCCGCCCAGCAGTGCGCCCACTAGCCCCGCCCACCCGTTCCCAGCAGTGCCCCCACCTGTGCCCAGCAGTGCCCCCACCTGTGCCACTCTGCAGTGCCACCTACCTGTGCCCAGAAGTGCCACCTACATGTGCCCAGCAGTGCCACCCACCTGTGCCCACCCACCAGTGCCACCCACCTGTGCCCACCAGTGCCACCCACCTGTGCCCACCCACCAGTGCTGCCCACCAGTGCCACCCACCAGTGCAGCCCAGCAGTGCTGCCAGTCAGTGCCACCAGTCAGTGCCCAGGGGTTGTGCCAGTCAGTGCCGCCAGTCAGTGCCCAGAAGTGATGCCAGCCAGTGCCGTCTATCAGTACCCATCATCAGTGTCACCTATCAGTGTCACCTATCAGTGCTGCATATCAGTGCTGCCTATCCGTGACCCCTAATTAGTGCTGTCTATCAGTGCCGCCTATCCGTGCCACCTCATTAGTACTGCCTATCAGTGCCCTTTAGTGCTGCCTATCAGTGCCCATCAGTGCCGCCTATCAGTGCCCATCAGTGCTGACTATCAGTGCCCATCAGTGCTGCCTATCAGTGCCCATCAGTGCCGCCTATCAGTGCCCATCAGTGCCGCCTCATCAACGCAAATCAGTGAAGGAGAAAAAATACCTGTTTGAAAAATTTTATAAAAGAAACAAATAAACTTTTTTTTTTTTTTCAAATTTTTTGCACTTTTTTTAATTTATAGCGCAAAAAGTAAAGCGCCCAGTGGCGATTAAATACCACCAAAAGAAAGCTCTATTTGTGAGAAAAAAATGATCAAAATTTCATATGGGTACAATGTTGCATGACCGCGCAATTGTCAATCAAAGTGCGGCAGCGCTGAAAGCTGAAAATTGGCCTGGTAAGGAAGGGGGTATAAGTGCCTGGTAGGCAAGTGGTTAATGGAAAAAATTGACTGCCACAAATTCTCAAATTCCAAATAATCATTTTTTAAAGATTTCTTTTGTGGAGATTGCATTGGACAAATGTCTTTACAACCTAAAAAAAAGTATATCATGCATTTAGTTTAAATTTAATATTGTCATCATTCTATAGTTTTACTGTTTTAATCTCTGAGAATTTTTAACTGTCACAAATTCTAAATAATAATTGTTTTGACAATTGTTTTGTCCCCTCACAACTACTACGGTCACCCTTCTTCCACCCTATGCTCCCTCACTCACATCTTCAATCTCTCCCTCTCTACTGGTGCCTTCCCCTCCCCTCTAAAGCACGCGCACATCACTCCCATACTTAAAAAGCCCTCCCTGGACCCCACCAACCCGAACAACCTAAGACCCATCTCCCTGCTGCCATTTACCTCTAAACTCCTAGAACACTTAGTCTACAATCACCTGAGCTCCTCCCTCACCCACAACGACCTTCTTGACCCTTTACAGTCTGGCTTTCACTCACTCCACTCCACTAAAACTGCCCTACTAAAACTCACTAATGATCTACTAACTGCTGAAACCAATGGCCACTACTCCGTACTCATCCCTACCAATGGCCACTACTCCGTACTCATCCCAACCAATGGCCACTACTCCGTACTCATCCCAACCAATGGCCACTACTCTGTACTCATCCCAACCAATGGCCACTACTCTGTACTCATCCCAACCAATGGCCACTACTCTGTACTCATCCCAACCAATGGCCACTACTCCGTACTCATCCCAACCAATGACCATTACTCCATACTCTTACTACTTGACCTCTCTGCGGCTTTTGATACTGTTGAGCATCCCCTCCTCCTCAAAAAACTCCACTCTCTTGGCCTCCATGACTTGGCTCTCTCCTGGTTCTCCTCCTAGCTATCGCAGCACTCTTTCAGCATTACCTATAACTTTTGCTCCTCCTCTCCACTCCCTCTTTCTCTAGGGGTCCCTCAAGGTTCTGTCCTTGGACCCCTACTCTTCTCCATCTACAACTCCTCCCTTGGTCACTTGATAACCTCCCATGGCTTTAAGTACCATCTCTATGCTGATGACACACAAATCTATCTTTCTACCCCTCATCTCACCCCTTCAGTCTCCTCCTCACCTCACCCCTTCAGTCTCCTCCTCACCTCACCCCTTCAGTCTCCTCTCGCATTACTAACCTACTAAGTGACATATCGGCATGGATGTCACTCCACTTCCTCAACTCAATCTTTCCAAAACTGAGCTCTTAGTATTCCCTCCAGCCTGTGTGCTCCCCCTCCCCCCCGACTTCTCCATCAAGATCAATAATACGACCATCAGTCCCTCCCCTCATGCCAGGGTGCTAGGTGTAATCCTAGACTCCCATTTGTCCTTTCAGCCCCAAATCCAATCGCTGTCCAAATCTTGTAGACTTCACGTCCGCCCCTCTCTGCCAATCCCTCCACTGGCCTCCACTCAGTGTCCTCCACCCCTCTCTGCCAATCCCTCCACTGGCCTCCATTCAGTGTCTTCCACCCCTCTCTGCCAATCCCTCCACTGGCTTCCTATTGCTCAATGGATAAAATTCAAAACATTAACAATAACATATAAAGCCTTGTATAACTCTGCCCCAAATTACATCACCGATCTTGTCTCCAAATATTGTCCAAACTGTCCTCTCCGCTCCTTGTACAACCTCCTGCGCGTTCGCACATAAGCACGAGGTAATGGTTTTTTTTTAAGTTTTATTATTTATTTTACATTTTTTTATACTGTACCATTTTTTTTTTCATTGAACTTTATTGCTATCACAACGGATGAACATTATTCCTTGTGACAGCATGTGTCATGACAGGTCCTCTTTATGGAGAGATCTGGAGTCTATCTCCTCCAAAGCATCTGATCTAATCAAGATCAGATGCTTTTACAGGCCGGTGCAACCACCATTTACATATGAGTGCAGGACATACATGCAAGTTTACGTGTGAGCACGGGGTAATGGGGGCGCATTTTTTTTTTAATTTTTAATTTTACATTTTTTATACTGTACCTTTTTTTTTATTGAACTTTATTGCTATCATAATATTCCTTGTGGCAAACTTTGTAATTTAACCACTTCCTGTCCAATATATATATATATATACAGGAAGAGTGATATTTCGGTCATCAGTGTGGCTCCAGCAGTGATCGATATCATTTCTTTCAGCCCACGATTCCTTACAAAACAAAAGTGATCTGAGTGGCTATACAGCCACTGGATCACTTTGGCAGGAAGCGGAAGTAGGTCCCGCCCTCCCGCCGCCATGGGCCATGACAAGTCCTCTTTATGAAGAGACATGGGGGTCTATCTCCTCCAAAGCATCTGATCAAACCAAGATCAGATGCTTTTACAGGCCGGTAACGGCTTCTCAGGAAAACACCGGAACCCGGCAGTGACAAAATCCTCTAGCTTCTTACATCGCAGAGGGAAGGCGGGAATGGATGTACCTTCTTCCCCTCTCATAGCAAAACCACAACCAGAGGTAGTGGTACCACACTCCCCGACTACTTGGGAGAGCCCAGTAAAGGCAGCGGGAGGGCGGGACCCGCTTCCTGTAAAAGTGACCCAGTGGCTGTATAGCCACACGGATCACTTTTGTTTTGTAAGGAATCGTGGGCAGAAAGAAATGATATCGATCACTGCTGGAACCATACTGATGACTGAAATATCACCCTTCCTGTCCCATATATACAGTATATATATATATGTGTGTGTGTGTGTATATATATATATGTATATATATATGTGTGTGTGTGTGTGTGTATATATATATATACGGTGGACAGGAAATGGTTAAATTACAAAGTTTCTTTGCACAAATGTTGCTTATCCAGAAAGTATTTTTGTTGCCCTAATTCTCTCTGGCGCGTATCACCTGCGTGAGCTCCGCCGGAACGATTATGTGTAATCTGTCTCTGTTCTGGGAGAAAAGTATGAAGATGAGCCAAGAACGGTTTTGACAAATGGGAAGAAATTGCTTTGATAACGAGGTTCTGTTCTCGTTTGCTGCGTTTTCTGGCTTTGTAATTAAGGAGCTGATTAATCCGGATTGATTGGCTTTCACGCGTGATTTATAATTGGTGCAGCGTCTCAGCTTACACCGATAACGCCAACGGAGGATTCTGGAACCTGATTAAAGATGCGGCTTTGCGGGTTACATCATGTTATTATCTCTGAATTATTGGAAACATAATACCGGCATGACAGATATTATTTATAAACTCTGCGGGAACGAAAAAAAAAATAAAAAAAGGAATGGAACAAATAAATACGTCTAGAGGAAAAATAATCTGCATTTGTTCAAGATCAGAAATAAAAAATAAACAGTGATGATATTATGCTGACAGCAGAACGATGGTATAAACCAAATACGGCCGTGCTCGTACGTTTACATTCCCCTGGTAGAATTTGTAGGTTGTCTGCCATTTTTGCTGCAGCAAATAATAAAAATAAATAAAAATAATACACTAAGCAGAACCCAGGGAAGCCTAATAAATAATCAACAACAAAAATTTGAACTATATGGTTATAGCCATACTTGTTATCAAGTACACCATCCCTACTGTGAAGCATGTTGTGAACTACAGCAGCACAGGGATTTTATTGAATGGAAAGAACAGCTGAAAGTTTGAGTTGTCAAACGTCGGCCACCAAACCTTAACGACTTGGAAAGGATCTGCCAAGAGGAGTGGGCCAAAATCCCTCCTGAGATGTGTGCAAACCTGGTGGCCAACTACAGGAAACGTCTGACCTCTGTGATTGCCAACAAGGGATTTGCCACCAAGTAGTAAGTCATGTTTTGTGAAGGGGATCAAATCCTTATTTCCCTCATGAACATGCAGATCAGTCATCATTTGTTAGACGCATTTCTGCTGAATTTGTTGTTGCTATTCTGTCTCTCAGTGTTACAATACACCGAACATTCGATTTTTAGACCGATCATTTCTTTGTGAGGGGCGAACATTCAACATCAGCAGGGGAGCAAATACGCATTTCCTTCGCTGTATGGTTCTAAGTATGGAGTTTTTTCTTTTCTTTTTTTTTTTGTCTTTTGGTTGAGTTAGATGGAAATATTGTCTTTTTTCAACCTGACGAACTAGGTAACTATGATCCGAAACATAAAGACAATTTGACTCTTCAGTGGCTACAGAAGATAAAAAGTTACATAGTTTGTCCGGTTGAAGAAAAGACAATATTTCCATCTAACTCAACCACTGAAGAGGGAAGAGAAAAAAATACAATCCTATATGCACAATCCTAAGGAGTATTTCCATATTTGGAGATTAAATCTCTTTTCCTCCAGACATAAACAGTGTCCCCTTATCCTCTGTGATGACGTTAAAGTGAAAAACTCTACACCGAGTTGTCCTTCTCTGTACTTCCTCCAGTTCCCCAATGTTCTTTTTGTGAATTGGAACCCAAAACTGAACTGTATATTCCAGATGAGGTGTTACTAATGATTTGTACCGGGGGGGGGGGGGGATGATATCTCTCTCTCTGGAGTCTATACCTCTCCTAATACAAGAGAGGATTTTGCTCGCTTTAGAACCCGCAGGTTGGCATTGCTTCCATTATTAAGCCTGTGATCTACTAGAACTCCCAGATCCTTCTCCACCATTGACCCCCCAGTTATACCCCCCTAGTATGTATGATGCATATTCTTAGCTCCCAAGTCCATAACCTTACATTTATCAACATTAACCCTCATTGGCCCCATAGTCCCCCAATTACACAGAGCATTGAGGTGGGCTTGTAATTTGGAGACATCCTGTAAGGACGTTATTCCCGGCACAGCTTGGTGTCATCTGCAAAGACTGAGATGGGATTTATAATCTCCTTTCTCTATCTCTCTCCCTCCCTCTTTCTTTCTCTCTTTCTTTCTTTTTCTCTCTTTTTCTCCCCCCCCCCCCACCCTCTCTCTCCCCCTCTCTTTCTTTCTCCCCCCCCTCTCTCTCTTTCTTTCATTATCTGTCTCTCTCTTTTTTTTCTTTCTTTCTCTTTCTCTCTTTCTTTCTTTCTTTCTTTTTCTCTCTTTCTTTCTCCCCCCCCTCTCTCTCCCCCTCTCTCCCCCCCTCTCTCTTTCATTATCTCTCTCTCTCTCTCTTTTTTTTTCTTTCTTTCTCTTTCTTTCTTTCTTTTTCTTTGTCCCCTCTCTCCCTCCCCCCTCTCTCTCTCTCTTTCTTTCTGTTTCTCCCCCCCTCTCTCTTTCTTTCTTTCTTTCTTTTTTTCTCCCCCCCCTCTCTCTCCCCCTCTCTCTCTTTCTCCCCCCCTCTCTCTCTTTCATTCTCTCTCTCTTTTTTCTTTCTTTCTCTTTCTCTCTTCCTTTCTTTCTTTCTTTCTTTCTTTCTTTTTCTCTCTTTCTTTCTCCCCCCCCCCTCTCTCTTTCTTTCATTATCTCTCTCTCTCTCTTTTTTTTTCTTTCTTTCTCTTTCTTTCTTTCTTTTTCTTCCTCCCCTCTCTCCCTCCCCCCCCCTCTCTCTTTCTTTCTTTTTCTCCCCCCCTCTCTCTTTCTTTCTTTCTTTTTCTCCCCCCCCTCTCTCCCCCTATCTCTCTTTCTTTCCCCCCCCCCTCTCTCTCTTTCATTCTTTCTCTCTTTTTTCTTTCTTTCTTTCTCCCCCCCCCTCTCTCTCTCTTTCTCTCTCTTTT
Source organism: Staurois parvus (assembly GCF_062004578.1). Lineage (NCBI taxonomy): Eukaryota > Metazoa > Chordata > Amphibia > Anura > Ranidae > Staurois > Staurois parvus. Next base: position 5,300,990 of record NW_028317975.1, read on the forward strand.
CTCTTTCTCTCTCTCCTTCTCTCTCTTTCTCCTATACTTTCTGAGCCCCTAGACAAAAAAGAGCATTTAACCCATGTGTGTGAACTGGGACCCCACCAAATGGGAAAATAAAAAAAAATTTGGATTTCTTTAAGAACTAATGTAAAGGTAGGCAAAATTGAACAGGATCATTTTACTATTTTAGTTTATTTCCATGGTTTGTTTTAACAGTTGTGCTATTCTATGATTCCTAAAAATGTTATATAAAACACATTAAAAAGGAACGTGTTTTGGTCTAAAGGCGCTTTAAATAAAACAATGGAACCATAAAGAAAATGGGAATTCAAGGCTTTAATCACATGACCTAGAAAACGCACCCTTCATCCCACAACGATACATCCCTCCCACTTGGTCATAAATGACATCCCTAAGGTTTTTAATAACTTTTTATGGGTCCCAGGTGTCAGGAAAGTAACTCTGCGGAGATATGACAATGTTAATATAAGCCCTTTTACTGTCGCGTAGAATCCAGGGAAGAAATCGTACTTTCATAAAAATGATTTAAAAATAGAGAAATAAATAATATAAAAATGGATACATTTACATAGACTGACTTCTCTTGCACCTTTTATAGCAGCTTTTTCTTCACGTAATGCTTAAAGGTCATGTTCTCCAAATCCGCTTCACAGCCTTCTGTGTGAAATAATTAGTGGGCTTCTTTTAAAATGTTACAAATTAAAAGCAAAAAAAAGTGCTAAAACGGCAACTTGTTAATTCGTATCCTTAAACCTCAGTTTTGTTAAAGAAGAACGGAACTCTAGCAGTTGGGCCCAAATAAAAGGCAGACAGAAAGCAATTGACTAGTTACCAGTATTGCTTGTGGTCTCCATGTAGATGATCTTTTCACCATTTTTTACCAAGCCTTGTGCCTATATGGAGGCGTCCATCTAGACCAGGCTAAATGGTGGACCGTGGTCCAGATCCGGACTTACTGACAGCCCAGTCCAGACCATCAGCCCACCACCTTGCTGTCCTGGATCCTCACTAAGCTGCAGTCATTGGTTGTTAGGATTGCCGGCGCCATAGCAGTCCCACTCCCTGAAGTGCGCTTCTCCTCCCAGCTCCCGCCCCCACCTGGTTCTAATGGACCCTACTGATCTACAGTGGGAATCTGATGTATGGGGACACTTTGATGGGGAAACCTAATGTGTGGGGTCACTTTGATGCAAGGGGGCACTGTGATTTTGGTAGTTGATATATGTGAGCATTATGAGGTGCGAATCTGATATACAGGGGTACCCTGATGGGGACACCTGATGTAAGAGGGCGCCATAATAAGGACACCTAAAATAAGGGCACCCTGATGGGGACTACTGATGTAAGGGGGCACCCTGATAAGGACACCTAAAATAAGGGCACCCTGATGGGGACTACTGATGTAAGGGGGCACCCTGATAAGGACACCTAAAATAAGGGCACCCTGATGGGGACTACTGATGTAAGAGGGCACCATAATAAGGACACCTAAATAAGGGCACCCTGATGGGGACTACTGATGTAAGGGGGCACCCTGATAAGGACACCTAAAATAAGGGCACACTGTTGGGTGAACCTCATGTATTGTCACACCTGAGGTATGGGAGCACTCTGATGGGGACACCTGATTTAAGGGGGTACTTTGATAGGGACACCTGATATAAGGTGGTACTCTGATGGGGACACCTGATATGAGGGGGTACTCTGATGGGAGCAACTGAACTAAGACCATACTCTGATGGGGACACCTTGTGTGATGTGAATCTATTTTCTTTCACTTGAAAAGAGATATTTGGACCTTGGCTGGAAGAAAGGTTTAGCGACCAGACCTCCTTGAATTTTAAATCATTACCCCTGATATAGACAAGGGCAAGGTTTTGCTTCCTCATGTCAGAGCCTCCAGCAAGGAGAACCATTTAGGTATGGAAATTTGTATAACCAGCTTGGATGTAAACATGCAAAGTGTTCAGTGCTTGGACGAAGGGGAGATTGTGAGGTCACCACCCCATCTCATCCAATTAGAGAGTGCTTTGCATTCATTGATAAAATGCAGTGCCCTCTGACTGGTGCCCATGCTGATGATCAGCATGCAATACAGGAGCTGCTCTGCAAACTTGTCTCGGAAACTTGTGGGGATCACTGTAGTAAGGGTGCCTACTACACTGATTTCCAGCTTTCCAGGTATTGTCACACCTGATGTATGGGAGCACACTGATGGGGACACCTGATTTAAGGTGGTACTCTGACAGGGACACCTGATATAAGGTGGTACTCTGACAGGGACACCTGATATAAGGTGGTACTCTGATGGGGACACCTGATTTAAGGGGGTACTTTGATGGGAGCAACTGAACTACGACCATACTCTGATGGGGACACCTTATGTGAGGTGAACCTATTTTCTTTCACTTGATAAGAGAGATTCAGACCTTGGCTGGAAGAAAGGTTTAGCGACCAGACCTCCTTGAATTTTAAATCATTACCCCTGATATAGACAAGGGCAAGGTTTTGCTTTCTCATGTTAGAGCCTCCAGCAAGGAGAACCATTTAGGTATGGGAGTTTTTATAACCAGCTTAGATGTAAACATTTTCTCAATGAATGCAAAGTGTTCAGTAGTTGGACGAAGAAGAGATTGTGAAGTCACCACCCCATCTCATCCAATTAGAGAGTGCTTTGCATTCATTGATAAAATGCAGTGCCCTCTGACCGGTGCCCACTCTAATGATCAACATGCTATACAGGAGCTGCTCTGCAAACTCGTCTCGGAAACTAGTGGGGATCACTATAGTTGGGGTGCCTACTACACTGATTTCCAGCTTCCATGGAGGAGAAAGGAAAGCAGCTCTAAGTGTAGCAAGTTCTAGTTTTATTAAACAGTAAAAAAGGGCCATTCACATGTAATAAAAGTTATCAGGCTTATCAGTAATATAACCGCTCATCATCCAGCCTCCAGGTCTGCTCTGCATAGCAAAGGATGCAACTCTACACAGGGATCAATGACGTCTTAGCTTCCGGAACCACCAGGGAATGCATGGAACCATGGGGATCCTACAGATATGGCACATACAGTACATACTTACCTCCTGTACAGGCAGACAGTTACTGAAGAGCAATAGAAGAATGAATGAATTACGAGGGCAAAGTTCATTGAGAACTTCAAGCCATCTGCCGCAGTGGAAGATGGAACTTGTAGTTCATTCACAGATGGCGCTGGCAGAGCTCGGTTTTAAAATGTGATAGCGGGTGCGGGTAGTGGATCCCAGTGGGGGATCGGGGTGGGTGGTTGGGTCTTCTGCTTTAGGGGCATATTACATTCTACACTCGGAATATGGGTCAACTTAGCCTTGAATTCTCCATAAGGTTCTCACAACGTGTCTTGTGTACCCTTTATTACTAACCAGGTGCCTTGATCTCGGGGGAAAAACTTTTTCCCATTAAGGATGTCCTGGGTGTGGCATCTGGATCACCCTCAACTGTTATTAATAGGGAAGGGAAAAGTGGTCTGACAACCAGGGGCAAACTGACAACTCATGGGGCCCCCGGGCAATAGGGGATCATGGGCCCCCTGTGTCCTCACCCACACTCAAACCACACCCAAAAAAGCCTATGAAAGTTACTAGGGGCATCTCATGGGGCCCCCTACTGACCCTGGGCCCTCGGGCAGTGCCCGAGTGCACAAATGGTCAGTCCGCCCTTGCTGACAACCCAATATGGGGCCCCCAGTCGGATTCAAGCCCCGACAGATGACAACAAAGAAGAACTTTCAGTTTGAGGGCCTTTTTCATACATTCTGGGAAGGTTTTAGATCGAAATGGAAATAGAAAAAACAAATAATTGACTGCATTAAGTTTTTTTTTACTCTTTCTTCTGGAGATGTATAATATATGTACAAATATATATTTATCTGCTGTATATCTATAATTTTTGCCTGTGCAATACTGCATATATTGATTTAAAAATTCTATAGTATGTCTAAAATATCTGCTCTTCCCCTCAGTGTATTTGTATATATATATATATATATATATATTATAATCTGTATACCGTCCTAGCAAAGGATTTTGGGGTACAGACATGAATTGCTATTTCAGAATAAGTCTTGCACAATTAGTTGCCTTTCATGACATGAAAGGGCCATCATGTCCACCATCTTCCTTGTTCCCATTGTACCAATTAGAAATCAGAGTAAGAAAGTGGAGAATGTTTGCCCAAACCCAGATGATATCTGTCATTGCTGGGCCAATGAGTTGCCTGCTCATGACATCATTGACCTCATTGACCTCATAATAGGCATATGGCCCTATTAGGACAATGTCAATTATGTCACAAACATCCCTGCCCCTTTGTGTACTTCATTTTGGGGCATCTCCCACTCACAGCTCATTGGCCCAGCAATGTCAGCTACCTCCTGGGTTTGGGCAACCTTTTTCCACTCTCTTAGTCTGATTTCTAAATAATACAAAGTGGACAAGGAGACCAATGAGTGCCTCTTCTCAGCTCATTTGCCCACCATGATAGTTAACTTCAAGGTTCGGAAGCAACCTAAGCTAATTCCTAGTCACTATTTGGAAGCCGGAGCGATGATAAGTCTCTTGGAGAGAGTGTGTGTAGACAGAAAGTGGTTGAAAGAGGTTAAAAAAGATCAGCAGTACAGAAAAATTAGTAAAAAAAAAAAAAGAAACAGTATTTTGACCACATCCAGCTGACGTGGCACATATATGAAGCCTTTCTGCCGGTGGGCTCTTACAGCGAGCAGCCGCATATATGCATCCCTAGGTAAACCCTTTTCTGTGCTGACAGCGCACTCCCAACACAGTACTGGGCAGGTACCGGAAAGTTCCCAATGCATACTAGCGATCGAGAGCTTTCTGATCACGTGATTGTGGTGACCGCCAGAAGGCAAGTGTACAATCCAAACGCACACATTCCTACATTAAAAATGGCTGCAGTGGGTGCTGCAGTGACCGTCGGCTGGAACCAAACAGAATCAGCAAGGGAGAATGTCACCAGCACAGCAAGGATCACCAATATGGGTCCAAAACTTTTAAGGAACGATCACATAGTTACAGCAAGGGAACATTTCGGAGTCTCGCAGGCAGGGGCGGACTGACCATTCGAGCACTCGGGCACTGCCCGAGGGCGCGGGGGCAGTAGGGGGCACCATGAAATGCCCCTGGTACCTTTTTTATAGGCTTTTTTGAGTGTGGGCAAGGACACAGGGGCCCCATGATCCCCTATTGCCCGGGGGCCCCATGAGTTGTCAGTCCGACCCTGCTTGCAGGACCTTTTCATCAGGACCCCTTCATCGTCACATGCCTGATGAAGGGGTCCTGCAAGACTCCGAAATGTTGCCTTGCTGTAACTATGTAACGATCGTTCATTAAAACTTTTGGACCCATGTTTGTGATCCAAGGTGTGCTGGTTACATTCTCCCTTGCTGTTACAGCCAATCACATCGGTCACATGATCGGAATGCCCGCCTCCAGGCATTTAGATCCTGTTAAAAGGCCGGGAGGCAGCGGCAGGAAGGGGCTAAAATGAAAAAAAAAAAGGCAATTGTTTATAAAACACTGTGCTTTTGCACCCCAAATGTCATCCAGCTAGGATATAGATCTACTTTCAGTAACTCCCCTAACAGAGATTGTTTTACAACTTTACTGGGTAAAACCATGTGATTACATTATGAAGGCAGGCTTCAAGAAGTAGAAGGGATCTTTTCTTAAAAGTGATCATTCCACTTCCAACGGAGGGCAGAAGTGGTTATATTTTTTCCAATTAAAAAAGTAAAAATTGGAGAAAAAAAAATCCATAGAATTTCTGCCCAAATGAAATGGATTGCATAGGTAAAGGACATTTTCCAACATACGCCAATCTCTAGTGAATTTCCAATGAATATAAAGTAGCGAGTGAACTTTACATTTTTATACCTGTTAAGATAGTTACAGTATGTTCACTATTTATTTAGAGAGTAACCATTATATATTCTTTATGGAATTTTAAGTGTACAAATAGACAGTGATAGAGAATGTCTTAATCCGCTTATATCTTAATCGATAAAAAACAAACTTGGAGATATAATTAACCTGTTGCCCTCTAACAAATATGTGTCGTGACACAATTTTGGACTTTAACGCCCACAAGCCATCACTGGGCAGCTGATGTTTCAGTGCTGAAAGCGTGCTCACTGTGCGTTCCCAGCACAGTGATGAGCCCTCATAGACTTGCCCAGCCTTAAGTAATGACTGACAGCTGGTGGAACTGGCTCCCAGTCATGTGACCACTGTGACATCACAGTGATCAACTGATGAGGCAATCCTTCCTGCCACCAGAACAGAAAGACCCAGTTAACGGGATGACAAGGCTGAGCGGGAGGGGGATAAAGAGAACCTAAAGCTTTGTTAAGATAATTCAATTGAGAATATGCAAAAGCAGCACTTGATCCCCACTAACGATCGGACCAGCTCCTAATCATGTGACCCCTGTGACAACCAATCAACATGACTTTAGATCCTTCTTGCCCCCCCTGGGGCATTTAGAGATGTTTAAAGGGATGGTGGTGTGAGGTGGAAAGGGTAACTGTGTCTTGGACACCAAGATGTTTAAAGTAAGTATGATTGTGTTGATCAAATGTCTGGTCTTGAGTACTGAAGGGTCTGTGTAATTATTTGTCCTGATAAGAGGAGTGTCTAGTAAGCAGGGGCGGACTGACCATTTGGAAACTCGGGCACTGCCCGAGGGCCCGGGTCGGTAGGGGGCCCCATGAGATGCCCCTGGTACCTTTTTCATAGGCTTTTTTGAGTTTGGGCAAGGACACAGGGGCCCCATGATCCCTTATTGCCCGGGGGCCCCATGAGTTGTCAGTCCGCCCCTGCTAGTAAGTAATTGTATGTTGTCCATAAGACCAAATACCTTTATTGGTTCTTCCAAATGGTGATGTATGTAACTGAGCTCTGTATGTGTTGTTCTCGTCACTTGCGTTGAATTGCTAAGTGTCCCACACGTGTGTATAATTTGTCTGTCCGAAATATAAGTCAAACTCCTCTCCCCGCAAGAGAGTGGTTATGAATTCCCCAGTAACGGACATTGAACCTTTCAGCTGGTGGAAATGGTTGCTTGCATTTAGTTCCTGGAACAGGGGGGGTTAAAGGATTAAGATTGCAAAGTTGCAGCCACAATGGCTACTGGTTAAAGTGGAAGTTCACCCTAGTTACCTATCGGACACAAGGGGGCACCAATCTCAGTGTAGAGGGTTCAAGATTTAATGGTAACAAGAGGTTAAAATCTACTCACATACTTGTGTCCGATTTGTCTTCTACAGAGTTCTGCTTCGCTCTATGGGGAGCTTCCTTCACCATCCATCCTCCACCAAGGACCCTTTGACTATGGACTTCCCCTTTTCCATTTGTCGCTTCATCACCACCCCATTTTGAACTCATTACTATTGTACGCTTCTTCCCCTATTTGTATTTCTCCAGCTGTATCCGACATTTGTCACTAACCTATCTAGACTCTTCATGTGTGGTCCTCTCCCAGTGCCGTTTTGTTTTTCGTTTTCATCCTAGTTACCGTAGACTTACTCTATGAACACTAAACAGCCATGTGCCAGGTGTACTGTACCTTTAATGCATGGTACCATGTTTTACTTCTGTGTGATTGTCCAGCATTTACTATTGGAAACTGTTGGCCATTTACACTCATAGCCCCCTTCATGCTATGTAGCTTTTTGACTGCATTAGGACACAAAGGAAGCATTTTCCAACCCAACGTTGCAATCACAGGATTGAGCAACATTATGATTTGCATGGTGTTGGCTCATAAATGGCCATCAGCTTCCGATGCAGATTGCTGGGCACCTGGAATAAGGATGGAAGTCAAACATGTGTTTATCTGGGTACATGTGTCATATGGCTGTTTACTGTTCATGGAGTAATTCTAGGAAGACATTTCACTTTAATAATAGATTGGTGATGTAAAGTGTGACATGATGGCCCTAATACAGGGGTCTCCAAACTTTACTGCCCTTTGAACTTTACGGGAGCCAGACTGTGGCCAGTCAGAGTAGAAATGCCCCGACATCAGTGGAAGTAAACAGAGCCATTGGCCTGGTGGTCAGTAGGAGTAAAAAAAGAAAACTACATCATTGCATCAATTACATCATCAGTGTCAGTGGGCAGAATAGTGTCTCATATCAGTTGAAGGAATAGTACCCCAAACCCCAACAAAGGCAAGTAAAGGGCCACATCCGACCCATGGGTCTCAGTTTGGAGACCCCTGCCCTAATACATGAAGCTTCCTATGCACTTAAGTTGTGCTAAATAGCACTTAAGGCATGCTAAAATTGGCTTAATAATGATTAAGAGGCCACTTTAGCATGCTTTAAGCACACTTTAAAGTACTGTAAGTACTACTTGAAGCTTGCTGAACCATGGTCAATGGATGACACGCAACAATGACATCAATGAAACAGCTATATAGGTGCTTTGAGCAGTCACCACTGGCTCATTCGCCTTCTTGAGGGTCAACAAAAGTGGCCTCACTTTTTTAATACTTTTTGATGCAGAGAGCTCTTTTCGTGGCTATCTGCTCGAATATATCATAATTACTGGGAACAAAATCTCTGAAAAGTCTTTTTTTTTACTTTTAGAACAACTTACCATTGCTAGCAAATATGAGATTTTTGCTTGAAAATTCTAGTCTGGACTACACAGCGTACATTTCCTAAATATTATGTATGTACGTATTTGCCTACGTGTATGAGTGAAATAATATGCCATATTGGACAATATATCAGCAACAGCTTTTGTTTTCTTCAGTGCCAGGTTGCAGATGGACTCTTGGTCCAAACCATTTTCAGGTGGCACCACTGCGCTTACACCATTTGCCACAGTTATCACTGGCTATTGGTAAGGTCTCTGTAGACATTCGCATGGCACCATATTTTTAGTGACCCAAAGCAAAAGGTAAATCCATTGTTGGTGCTGGGACCTCCTACTTGGGTTTACTTCATAGCGGCGGTTGCAGAACCGTTTCTTGAAGACTGTGAGGCACATATTTAGGAGATTGTGTTGAATAGACCATATGAACCACAAACCAAGTCTGTAGGTGATCCAATTCTAAGACCGTAAAACCTGAATAAGAAACCATGCTCACAGGTGGATCCGACTGTAAGACGGAGGGCGAGCTGCTTAAACAGCTGAAATAGCCACAACGATGTTGATGAGAAGGAAGCAAAGTCCACTCCTGTGTCGGGTATATTTCTTTTCCAAGGAAAAGGCTGTAAAGAATCAGCTAAAAAGAGCCCAAAAAATAGGATAAAATAAAGTTATAGAAATCCAGTCTGTTAAATAAAATACTCCTTTTTGCACTCGCTCACTGTGTTCTGTAAGTCCATCTCGTTTCGGAAGGGATAGTCCATGTTTCCGGAATACTCTTTCTCCTTAGGTTGGCTTTTGCCGTGTCTCTTTTTATGTTGGTAGAGGATCTTGATCATGATTGCCGCGATGCAAAAAATGATGAATATCGTTATCGCTATCACACCTACAAAGGAAACACAAAAATGACATACGTATATCACCACGTGGCCTCAGTATTTGTCAAAGCATAATTACAGTTATAATTTTTTTTTTCGACAGTATTGGAAACAAAGCAGGAGATTCTATCTTGAGGACTTTGGATCCCATATCATTTGGTGCAAGCAAGGGTAGTGTTAGTGGCTATATTAGGTCAATAACATTATGCTCCTTTGCGTACATGCAGCTCTGGGTTGGGGAATCCCCCTCCACCCACAGCTCCCTGGCCCAGCACTGACAGCTGACTTTCAGGTTTGGTACCAATGGAACCAAGAGCACATCCCAAACTCATCCCTAGTCAGCCCAACTGGAGAGGGTTAATCTTCATAACGTGGAAACATACAGTAAAATACCTGCCAAATGGAAGATATAGGGCTCTGTGGTAGTGCAGTGCCCTGCCAGGGTGTAAAAAGAGTTGTTGACCCAGGATTCTCATCCAGGCAGGTTGAGGGACTCCAGGAGAGTTTTGTCATTCAGAGGAAACTGTATTTTCTCATTGTTTAGTAAAGTCTGTTTTGGGACCTGGAGCCTGGAGATTTTTTAGAGATCTGGGTGGGATGAAATCTCCAATCCTGGTTTCTGATTTTCAGAACCACCAGCGCACTAATTGGGGAGGTGTGTGTTGGACTTTTTGTAGAGACCTTGCCATGGTTTTGGACTCCACTCCGGAAGACAGAGGACGTCTCTGTCCAGAAGTACAGATGGGAGCCAGAGGCTGCCAAGTGTATGGACAAAGCTTTTGAGAGAGGAATGATGGTATGGTGTTGGTCTGTTGGACCAGACTAAAGGTTTGGAGGCCCTATGTTGTTGGTTCTTTGGAAATAGAGTGGTATGGTGTCATGGTCAGTTGGACCAGACTAAAGGTTTAGAGAATTAATGTTGTTTATTGTTTGTGAGCTGAGTTGTACGGTGTCATGGTCCGTTGGACCAGACTCAAGGCTTGGGGGCTTAATGTTGTTGGTTCTTTGGGAACAGAGTGGTATGGTGTCATGGTCTTTTGGACCAGACTAAAGGTTTGGAGGCTTAATGTTGTTTGTTCTTTGGGAACTGAGTGGTACGGTGTCATGGTCCGTTGGACCAGACTCAAGGCTTGGGGGCTTAATGTTGTTGGTTCTTTGGGAACAGAGTGGTACGGTGTCATGGTCTGTTGGACCAGACTAAAGGTTTGGAGGCTTAACGTTGTTTGTTCTTTGGGAACTGAGTGGTACGGTGTCATGGTCCGTTGGACCAGACTCAAGGCTTGGGGGCTTAATGTTGTTGGTTCTTTGGGAACAGAGTGGTACGGTGTCAAGGTCTGTTGGACCAACTAAAGGTTTAGAGGCTTAATGTTTGTTCTTTGGGAGCTGAGTGGTACGGTGTTATGGTCTGTTGGCCTAGACTAAAGGTTTGGAGTCTTAATGTTGTTGGTTCTTTTGGAACGGAGCAGTACAGTGTCAAGGTCTGTTGGACCAGACTAAAGGTTTGGGGGCTTAATGTCGTTGGTTCTTTGGGAACTGAGCGGTACGATGTCATGGTCTGTTGGACCAGACTAAAGGTTTAGAGTCTTAATGTTGTTTATTCTTTGGGAGCTGAGTTGTATGGTGTCACGGTCTGTTGGACCAGACTAAAGGTTTGGAGTCTTAATGTTGTTGGTTCTTTGGGAACTGAGCAGTAAATTGTCAAGGTCTGTTGGACCAGACTAAAGGTTGGGGGGCTTAATGTTGTTGGTTCTTTGGGAACTGAGTGGTACGGTGGTACGGTGTCATGGTCTGTTGGACCAGACTAAAGGTTTGGGGGCTTAATGTCGTTGGTTCTTTGGGAACTGAGTTGTATGGTGTCACGGCCTGTTGAACCAGACTAAAGGTTTGGGGGCTTAATGTTGTTGGTTCTTTGGTAACTGAGTGGTACGGTGTCATGGTCTGTTGGACCAGACTAAAGGTTTGGGGGCTTAATGTTGTTGGTTCTTTGGGAACTGAGTGGTACGGTGGTACAGTGTCATGGTTTGTTGGACCAGACTAAAGGTTTGGGGGCTTAATGTTGTTGGTTCTTTGGTAAATGAGTGGTACGGTCTCATGGTCTGTTGGACCAGACTAACCAGACTAACCAGACTAAAGGTTTGGAGGCTTAATGTTGTTTGTTCTTTGGATTAAAAAAAATTCTGAAAACCCCTGTATGGGAAACTGACCAGTTTTGTTTTTAAACTTTTTAAAAATAAAAATAGACAAGAAAAGCCCTTAAAAAATGTCCTTAAAGGGATCGTTAACCTTCACAAAGAACTGCCTATGTAGGTAAGGGGTGTCTGTGGATAAAAACAAACTGTGTGTTTCTTACTAAAGTTGAATAGTGTGTTTGCTATAGGTGTAGGCCATTCATGTACCTCATGAAGCCTGACTGGAATACTCTCAGGATGTTGCTAGGCTGTTGCTAAGTGAGGCTTAGTCATTACTGTTCACCTCCACCATCACAGGAGTGTGCTTTTTCTCTGATTCAGACCCCCTCATATGCTCTTTCTTTCCCCTGATGTAGTAGCTCTGAGCTCAACATCTGAGAGCTCACTCCTGTTATGGTAGAGGTGCCAGGAATGACTAGGCCTCACTTAGCCACAGCCTGGGAATATTCCAGTCAGGCTTCATGAGGTACGTAAATTGCTTACACCTATACCAAGGGCATTATTCAACTTTAGTCAGAGCTGCCCAGTTTGTTTTCCTCTACAGACACCCCTTATCTGCACTGGCAGTTTTTTTCTAAAAGCGAACTAACCCTTTAATGCACTACCATTTGGAGTTCTCCGAGCTCTCAAAGAATACTAAGGATTCACCAAAACAAAACAGCAATTCCTAGACTTCAAATTTTTGGATGTCTATGGAGGAGCACCTGATAAAAAAGTTCATCTCACTTTTGAAACAGGAACATCAAATACAGCCAATGCATTTCAAGGAAAAATAGCCTCCAGGGTTGAAGCAGTCGATGTTAATAAAATCCCTACAGAATGCACTAAGGAACCCGTGACAAGGCTTGATGAAGATCTCCTGCTGGCCCTAAGGGCAGCCGGCTGAGCCTAGGACCAGAACAGGGCCCACTCATGCTATGTTTCAATCACAGATCTGCTTTTCTGAAGGCAAAAATATTTTTTATGGTGGATCTATCAAAACCAATTTTCACTTTTGGTACAGTGCTATCACATACACATAAGGCAGACTTCAAATTTTGAATTTTAGAAGGGATAGTTACAGAATGATGCTTAGGAGGTTATGGTAACAATCAAAGCTTTTCTCAATAGACATCCTTGATACAATTAGCAACAGAAAGCTGATAAAAGGTCCACCCCTCCCTGCTCTATCCAATATTACAAAAAAGTATTGCCTCCAGTTATCCTTCAAATCAGTGATCTCCAAAATGCAATCCAGGGGCCAGATATGGCCCTTTTCTTGCTTTTATCTGGCCCTTTGGGCACAAATTCCCCCCCCCCCCAAAAAAAAAAAAAAATGGACAGACTCGATGGACCACTCTGTATTTTTCTGCCATCACTTTTCTATGTTTCTATGTATTTCATCCACTGATACCAACAGTGAGGCATAATAACTGACAACAATGAAGGGGCATGATTTCTCCCAATAACACTAACAGTCGGGCCCAAAAACACCAATGATGGGTCACAATTCCTCTCAATGACACCAATGATGGGGCACTATTCCTCCCCACTGACACCAAAGATGGGGCACTATTCCTCCCACTGATACCAATGATGGGTCACAATTCCTCCCAATGACACCAATGACAGGGCACTGTTCCTCCCCACTGACGACAAAGATGGGGCACTATTCCTCCCACTGACACCAATGATGGGGCACTATTCTTCCCACTGACACCAATGATGGGGCACTATTCCTCCCACTGACACCAAAGAAGGGGCACTATTCCTCCCACTGACACCAATGAAGGGGCACTATTCCTCCCACTGACACCAATGATGGGGCACTATTCCTCCCACTGATACCAATGATGGGGCACTATTCCTCCCACTGACACCAATGATGGGGCACTATTCCTCCCCACTGACGACAAAGATGGGGCACTATTCCTCCCACTGATACCAATGATGGGGCACTATTCCTCCCACTGACACCAATGATGGGTCACAATTCCTCCTAATGACACCAATGATGGGGCACTGTTCCTCCCCACTGACAGCAAAGATGGGGCACTATTCCTCCCACTGACACCAAAGATGGGGAATGGTTTATTTACTCCCAGTGGACACAGTTTGGTCCCCTAAAGTCTTAAGGACAGTAAACTGTCCCTTTCTTTAGCTTGGAGACCCCACTTTAAAATTTAAAAAAAAGTCAATGACTATACCTCATAAACAAAATCCCTAAGTCCAGAAAATTCATTTTCTTAAGAGAATTGCCATTGCTTATAAAATGAAATCTCTGGGCCTTGTAGGTTCATCTAGGCCATCAAATAGCCGGCCAAACTGCGATTTCATTGACAGCTTTCCAATAGGACTGACACCATCCTCTGGAATATTAATGTTTCCCGAGAACCCCGAGTGATTGCTGATGGCACCAGAACTCGGGGAAGGACTTGGCAGCTGCCATCCCTGCTGATGTGCACAGGAATTAATTTACTACAAGCAGTTATGACCTTCTCACTACAGAGGCTGGGAGAAGGCTGAGGGGTTGATAGGTAAGAAACGGTGATAGATGAGTTGTCATCGGCTATGAGGAAAGATAAGATGTTCCGTGAAACTTCCAGCCTAGAACAAAGGCCATTAATGAGATATATCAGTGTGTTTAAGATTCTGGTGGACTGTGTGGGAATGGGGCTATAAATTTATTATGATAAAAGAAACAAAAGATAAAAGAAACAAAAAAGATATTGCAAACATTTTGTTTTATGTTCTAAAGGTACACGCCAGACAAAATGTTCAATCTAAGCCTTGAGTTGTGAATAGGAAGCAATGCGTACACGCTTAGTACTTAAAGCAGACCTTCACCTACCCCAGATTGACTGAGGCTTTGTGCACTGCTGCTACCTTCTGCAATTTTAATTGGCATGTTTTCTGGGGTTCTTTTTGGCTCTGTCCACCCCCTGCTATTCTTTTCTAGGAGACAATGATGCATCCCTGGTGTCTCAGCCTCCTGGGATTTCGCAACACATATCCCAGGAGGCTGCAGGGGTGGGAACTCAGTTTTGGATGCCAGAAGAGGACAAAGATGGCGGCTGCTGCACTTGATCAGTGGATTGTGGCTAGACTGCTGAATCAGCTGGGCAGGTGAGCATCTGAATTAGTCAGATATCTATATCACAAGGCCCACAGGTCATTTAATGCAGCCATGGCACCTCTCTTGCAGCTGCGGTACCCCCTTGTCTCCACATTCAGCAACAGAGACGAGGACAGACATCCTCCACCAGATCCTATGCTTCATAGTACGGCAGTGGAGAGGCTTGTCTCTGCCAACTCTCCCCATCTCAGCAGTTGTCAGCAGAGACAAAGACAGAACTCCTCCACCAGATCCTCTGCTTCATCGTACGGCAGTGGAGAGGCTCGTCTCTGCCACCTTTCCCCATCTTCGCAGTCAGCAGCAGAGACAAAGACAGAACTCCTCCACCAGATCCTCTGCTTCATCGTACGGCAGCATAGAGGCTCGTCCCTGCCTCCTCTCCCCCTCTCAGCAATTGTCAGCAGAGACAAAGACAGAACTCCTCCACCAGATCCTACGCTTCATTGTACAGCAGTGGAGAGGCTCATCTCTGCCACCTTTCCCCATCTTAGCAGTCAGCAGCAGAGACGAGGACAGACATCCTCCACCAGATCCTACGCTTCATTGTACAGCAGTGGAGAGGCTTGTCTCTGCCTCTCCCCATCTCAGCAATTGGCAGCAGAGACAAAGACAGAACTCCTCCACCAGATCCTACGCTTCATTGCACAGCAGTGGAGAGGCTTGTCTCTGCTGCCTTTCCCCATCTTAGCAGTCAGCAGCAGAGACGAGGACAGACATCCTCCACCAGATCCTACGCTTCATTGTACAGCAGTGGAGAGGCTTGTCTCTGCCTCTCCCCATCTCAGCAATTGGCAGCAGAGACAAAGACAGAACTCCTCCACCAGATCCTACGCTTCATTGCACAGCAGTGGAGAGGCTTGTCTCTGCTGCCTTTCCCCATCTTAGCAGTCAGCAGCAGAGACAATGACAGACATCCTCCACCAGATCCTACACTTCATCATATGGCAGTGGAGAGGCTCGTCTCTGCCGCCTCTCCCCATCTCAGCAGTCAGCAGCAGAGACGAGGACAGAACTCCTCCACCAGATCCTACACTTCATCGTATGGCAGTGGAGAGGCTCGTCTCTGCTGCCTCTCCCCATCTCAGCAGTCAGCAGCAGAGACGAGGACAGAACTCCTCCACCAGATCCTACACTTCATCGTATGGCAGTGGAGAGGCTCGTCTCTGCTGCCTCTCCCCATCTCAGCAGTCAGCAGCAGAGACGAGGACCAAACTCCCTCTACAGATTCTGCGCCTCTCTGTGCAGCCGCAGCACCTCCTTGTCTCTGCCTCCCCCGGTCTCAGCATTCAGGAGACTCAGGTAGGTGACTCCAGCCCTCCTCTGGTCCTCCTCCAGACCCTGAACTTTCTGCTTCCCAGCACTGCCTCCAGCTTCTTATTCGCAGCAGCACAAGGTAAAGGGGGTGTACTGTATTGTAAGGAAGGGTGGGGGCTCTTGACATCTGATGTAAGGGGGGTGCCCTGGGCATTTAGTCAACAACTTTGAGGGCAGCTATAACGCTGAGGCGGTCCGGGATGAAGTTGAGTTTGACACCCTGGTCTCTGTGGTCATGATTACGTTATGGTTAAACTGCACTAAAGTTCACTGAGACATATAAAAAAAATATCACCTCCAATAACAGCCGGACCACTTTTCACTTCTTCGTCTGTCAGGGGTTCTCGGTCGTCCGTCTTCCCGAAAGGATCTAAAACAAAGAGATCAGCAAACATATTCAACCATCTTGTGAGCTGTCAATCAATATACAGATGAGATGACACTAGCTGTGATTTGGGGTGCAGGTGACTGTGCGGTTTGCATGCTCCCCAATCCACTCCTTTGTGTCTGAGGAGGATCCTAGATACAATCCTAGCTGTAGGGTCCAAGATGTTGGTGTCATCGTCTAGTAAATTAAGATGACACCAATGCAGGGGCGGACTGACAATTCGAGCACTCGGTCAGTAGGGGGCCCCATGAAATGCCCCTGGTACTGTTTATAGGCTTTTTTGGGTCTGCTTTGAGTGTGGGTAAGGACACAGGGGCCCCATGATCCCCTATTGTCCGAGGGCCCCATGAGTTGTCAGTCCGCCCCTGCACCAATGTAGGGTTTATTATTGTGGTCTCTGGCACCAATGAGGGGATTATTATCGCATCTGCTGACTGACTGGCTACTGACAACAATGATGGGGGTTATTACTGTGTCCACCGACATCAAGGCTGGGTGTTATTTATTGCGGTCACTGACACCAATTATAGGGGTTTATATTGTGTTCACTGACACCAGTTAGAGGTTATTATTGCAGTCACTGACACCAATGTTGGGGGTTTGTTTTTCCACCACTGACACCAATTCTGAGGGGTTTTATTGTGTCCACTGACACAGGGGCAGACTGACAACTCATGGGGTCCCAGGGCAATAGGGGATCATGGGGCCCCTGTGTACTCACCCACACTCAAAACCACCCAAAAAAAGCCTATGAAAGGTACCGAGGGCATCTTATGGGGCCCCCTACTGACCCTGGGCCCTCAGGTAGTGCCCTAGTGCCTGAATGGTCAGTCCGCCCCTGCACCAATGCTGAGGATAAATGTGAAAAAAAAAACACCTTCCACAGTGGCACCGTGAACATTAAACCAAAAATATGTGCATATCAAATATAAAAAAACTGTCCTTATTAACATAAGTCCATCAAATCAAGTGGGTGTCACATGGAGTGCTCCAATCTTCTTGTCACTTTCCATCCCAAATCAACACCGCCAAGTGCTCGTGAGACACGATTCCCTTCTGAGTGTACACTTCCTAGACCCACATACCTAGACTACTTCACAGGGGCGGACTGACAACTCATGGGGCCCCCGGGCAATAGGGGATCATGGGGCCCCTGTGTCCTTGCCCAAACTCAAAAAAGCCTATGAAAAAGGTACCAGGGGCATCTCATGGGGCCCCCTACTGACCCTGTGCCCTCGGGCAGTGCCGAGTGTTTGAATGGTCAGTCCGCCCCTGTCCTCCCCCCTTCTCTCCGTAGTCTTCTTATACACTTATACAAAGAGCTATGCACAATGCACAAACAGTGTGCTGGTTCCTGGCAAAACGCGGACTCAGGACTGGAGCCTTCATCCCACCCAATACTCTACAAGGCCTCTGGGCTCCAGGACCCACTCTGGGATTTACAAATCCGAGAGTAAATGGAAAATCCCTTCCTTACGTTCACAGTGCACCCCCCTCCTTACCTTGTGCTGCTGCCGGGAAGAAGCTGGGGGTGAAGCTGGGAAGTTGAAAGCACAGGGTCAGGAGCAGGGGCAGACTGACAACTCATGGGGCCCCCGGGCAATAGGGGATCATGGGGCCCCTGTGTCCTTGCCCAAACTCAAAAAAGCCTATGAAAAAGGTACCAGGGGCATCTCATGGGGCCCCCTACTGACTCCGGGCCCTCGGGCAGTGCCCGAGTTTCCAAATGGTCAGTCCGCCCCTGCTACTTCATAGTCCTTGGGCTGCAGTTTGGACATCAGGACTTTAAGGGGTAAGTTCGATTTCAGGCCAAAGCTGGTCATTTTTTTGTCATACAGGACCATGGAAAAGTTATAGGCAGGTGTGAAGAAATCCTGTAAACTAAGAATGCTTTAAAAAATATATATTTTAATCATTTATTTTTATCAATTTAGAAAATACAAAGTGAACGAACAGAAGAAAAATCTAAATCAAATCAATATTTGGTGTGACTACTCTTTGGCTTTAAACCAACATCAGTTCCATTCATCAAGCTCTTTAGAAGAAGCACAAAGAAACGGGTAACTTTGAGCGTAGACGCAGTGGTCGGGTCACGTTGAGGACCATAGACTCAGTGGTCGGGTCACATTGAGGACCATAGATGCAGTAGTCGGCTCACGTTGAGGACCATAGATGCAGTGGTCAGATAATGTTGAGGACCATAGACACAGTGGTCAGATAATGTTGAGGACCATAGACGCAGTGGTCAGATAATGTTGAGGACCATAGACGCAGTGGTCAGATAATGTTGAGGACCATAGACGCAGTGGTCAGATAATGTTGAGGACCATAGATGCAGTGGTCAGATAACGCTGAGGACCATAGACGCAGTGATCATATAAGGTTGAGGGCTATAGACGCAGTGGTTGGGGCACTTTGAGGACCATAGACACAGTAGTCAGATAATGTTGAGGACCATAGACGCAGTGGTCAGATCATGTTGAGGACCATAGATGCAGTGGTCGGGTCACGTTGAGGACCATAGATGCAGTGGTCAGATAACATTGAGGACCATAGATGCAGTGGTTGGGTCACGTTGAAGACCATAAACACAGTTGTCAGATAACGCTGAGGACCATAGACACAGTTGTCAGATAACGTTGAAGACCATAAACACAGTTGTCAGATAACATTGAGGACCATAAACACAGTGGTCGGGTCACGCTGAGGACCATAGACGCAGTGGTCGGGTCACTTTGAGGACAGCAGTGATCGGCCAAGGAAACTTAATGCAGCAGAAGAAAGATGCATCATGCTTACTTCCCTCCCACATCAGAACCATCAGCACAGAACTGGTGGAAACCCTGGTGGGACCCAGGTACACAAATCTACTGTCCGGCCAGAAGTGGTCTTCATGTAAAAACTGTGGCCAAAAAGATATACCTCTGATGCGGAAACAAGGCTAAGCGACTCAACTATGCAGGAAAACATAGGAACTGGGGTGCAGAAAAATGGCAGCAGTGCTCTGGACTGAGGAGTCAAAATGTGAAATATATGGATGTAGCAGGAGGCATTTGTAGGGCGAAGGGCTGGAGAGCGTTACAATAATGAATGTCTGCAGGTAACTGTGAAGCATGGTGGAGGTTCCTTGCACGTTTGGGGCTGTATTTGTGCAAATGGAGTTGGAGATTTGGTCAAGGTCAATGGTGTCCTCAATGCTGAGAAATACAAGCAGATACTTATCCATCATGCCATACCATCAGGGAGGCGTGTGATTGGCCCCAAATATATTTTGCAGCAGGACAACCACCCAAAAACATACAGCCAATGTCATTAAAAACTGTCTTTAGTGTAAAGAAGACCAAGCAGTCCTGGAAGTGATGGTTTGGCCCTAACAGAGCCTTTCAGATTTCACCATCATGGAGTCTGTCTGGGATGACATGAAGAGACAGAAGGGTTGGAGGCAACCAACATCCACAGAAGATCAGTGCTTAGTCCTCCAAGATGTTTGGAACAACATGCATGCCAAGTTCCTTCAAAAACTGTGTGCTAGTCTACCTAGAAGAAGGCAAAGGGTGGATCACACCAAATATTGATTGGATTTGGATTTTTCTTCTCTTCATTTACTTTCCATTTTGTTAATGGATAAAAATAAACTGAACACGTCTATGTCTGAAATGTTTCCTCATTTGCAGCACCTGCCTATAACTTTTGCACAGTACTGTAGTTCTGCACATAGGCATCAAGACACCAATGGGTCACCTTCTTCCCTAATCGGAATATTCACATCTACAGTACAACTGCTTTCTGTGGATTGGCATCTCCACACACCGCCCAAATCTGATGGAAATCACACATTTTGGACCAGTCTGAGGGTACATCAGAGGTGAGGGTAATCTGGTACTTACCTGAGGATGAGTAAGTGGTGGTAATGGTGCTGAGATCGCTCTCCGTGATGGAGCTACAGTTACATTCAGACAATGGCCCGACCACTGTGACTGGGGCTGTGCTGGGGTGTCGGAGAGCTGCTTTAAGGGGAGCCACCTGGTTGTACTGGACGGATGAGAGGCAACCGACAAAACCAAAGGAATTTGCTTTGGAGACTTCTGGGTCCAGCCCGGGGTTCTCTGGAAGACAGGAAACAGTTATGAGGATTAGATATTAGACACAGAGAATATCCACCAATAAGAATTGAGAGCTTCGAGGCCCCAAAATGTTCTCCAAGTTCAAGAGATTTCAACAAAATCGTGCCACTTTGGTGAAATGCATTGGAACCAATAGGGTGGATGCGGCAGTCTCAGGATAGTAGACGAGTACGCCAGTTTTCCATTAATCACTTCAAGTCCGGACACTTTCACCCCCTTCCAGTCCAGACACTTTCACCCCCTTCCAGTCCAGACACTTTCACCCCCTTCCAGTCCAGACACTTTCACCCCCTTCCAGTCCAGACACTTTCACCCCCTTCCAGTCCGGACACTTTCACCCCCTTCCAGTCCGGACACTTTCACCCCCTTCCAGTCCGGACACTTTCACCCCCTTCCAGTCCGGACACTTTCACCCCCTTCCAGTCCGGACACTTCCCCCCCCCCCTTCCAGTCCGGACACTTTCCCCCCCTTCCAGTTCGGACACTTTCACCCCCTTCCAGTCCGGACACTTTCACCCCCTTCCAGTCCGGACACTTCCCCCCCCCCCTTCCAGTCCGGACACTTTCCCCCCCTTCCAGTTCGGACACTTTCCCCCCCTTCCAGTCCGGACACTTTCACCCCCTTCCAGTCCGGACACTTTCACCCCCTTCCAGTCCGGACACTTTCACCCCCTTCCAGTCCGGACACTTTCCCCCCCTTCCAGTCCGGATACTTTCCCCCCCTTCCAGTTCGGACACTTTCCCCCCCTTCCAGTCCGGACACTTTCACCCCCTTCCAGTCCGCACACTTTCACCCCCTTCCAGTCCGCACACTTTCACCCCCTTCCAGTTCGGACACTTTCCCCCCCTTCCAGTCCGCACACTTTCACCCCCTTCCAGTCCGCACACTTTCACCCCCTTCCAGTCCGCACACTTTCACCCCCTTCCAGTCCGCACACTTTCACCCCCTTCCAGTCCGCACACTTTCACCCCCTTCCAGTCCGGACACTTTCACCCCCTTCCAGTCCGCACACTTTCACCCCCTTCCAGTCCAGGCCAATTTTCAGCTTTCAGCGCTGTCACACTTTAAATGACAATTGCGCGGTCATGCAACACTGTACCCATATGAATTTTTTAGCATTTTTTGGGGGCAGACAAAACTTTATTTTGGTGGTATTTATTCACCACTGGGACTTTTTTTTTTTTTTTGCTATATAAATGAAAAAGTCCCAAAAAATTTTTAAAAACTGTTTTCTTAAAAATTTTGCAAATGGGGCCAGACGGATCTTTCCTCATAAATCTTGGCCAAAAATGTATTCAGTTATCTTTTTAGTAAAAAAAAAAAATAACCCAAATTAGTTTATAACCAAAAAATTATAATTTTTCAAAATTTTCTTTTTACTTTTTTTTTTTTTTTTTTTTATATTATTCTTTATGGGTTTTTTTTTACATACTGTCACCCTAGCAGTACAGTATCACCATAGTGACACTGTACTACTTGTGGGGGGTGATGAAGATTGAGATTCGTGCAGCCATTGAGAACTACTGTGTGAGCTGTGATTGGTCACAGCTTGTCACATGGTACAAGGCTGTTGTGAATAGTCCTGTACCATGTGATCTCTGTGATCATTCACAAATTTCACACGTAGTAAGTAATGATGTCAGGAAGTTACATCTCCTAGATTGTAAGCTCCAAGGAGCAGGGCCCTCGAACCCCTCGTGTATCGCATTGTATTGTTACTGTACTGTCTCGTGTACTGTCTCCCTTTATAATGTAAAGCGCTGAGCAAACCGTTGGCGCTATATAAATACTGTATAATAATAATAATATTACTCTTCATGTGATCACTGATTGGCTAATCAGTGTGTGAGGTCCCATACAGCGATCAAAGTTCCACTGCGTCCGGAGGACACAGCGGGCACTGGATCGCGGTGCTGCGCGCTCCCAGGGAGACCGCAAAAGCAGGGGTCAGGGAGGCCGTTTATAAACGTCAACCTGCTCCTGCACTGCTCCCGTCCGGTCGCTTATATACATGGGCCAGACGGAAAGTGGTTAAAGCAGAACTCCGGGGTTCCCCTCGGTCCTGCACAGGTGTACCGGCTCCTCCCCTTCAGTCATGCAAAGGTGTATCAGCTCCTCCCCTCCAGTCTTGCACAGGTGTACCAGCTCCTCCCCTTCAGTCTTGCACAGGTGTATCAGCTCCTCCCCTTCAGTCTTGCACAGGTGTACCGGCTCCTCCCCTTCAGTCCTGCACAGGTGTATCAGCTCCTCCCCTCAAATCTTGCACAGGTGTACCGGCTCCTCCCCTTCAGTCTTGCACAGGTGTATCAGCCCCTCCCCTTCAGTCCTGCACAGGTGTATCAGCTCCTCCCCTCCAATCTTGCACAGGTGTACTGGCCCCTCCCCTTCAGTCCTGCACAGGTGTATCAGCTCCTCCCTTGCAATCTTGCACAGGTGTATTGGCCCCTCCCCTTCAGTCCTGCACAGGTGAACCGGCTCCTCTCCTGGACTGAAATGGCTTACTCTGATTTCACTGCACACTGTGAAATTCTCACCATGTGCATTAGAAGTCAGACAGAGCTCCGCCTCATTTCCTGGCTGGTGGACGTCCAGAATCATCTAGCACTTTCCTCAGACTGACTGTCCCTGGCCCCGCCCCTTTCACTCATTGGATTTCAGTTCTTTCAATCATGGAGACTCATAGCATGTAAATGAGGTGGGTGGGAGGAACCGGGGAAGGCAAAATACACTTCAACTTTAAGCCCCGCCCACATAACTATCACACAAAAATAAATTGAAGATACCTTAGATATAAAATATAACAGGATGAAATGTGTTAGACATTCTGTATAATGCAAGTGACATATTCCCACAAACACGGAGCATTGTTGGAACATTTCCAAGCAAGAAAATGACATATTTCAGCAATTTCTTTTTTTCTGATGATCACACAGACATTTAATATTCCTTATTGAAATTCTAATTTAATCAAAGAAAATGAAATATGTATATCAGACTTACAAGACGGCACCATCAGAGAACTTGAGTAAAAAAATAATAATTTGCAATTCACTGTATTGTTAGATCCGCGCGCCTTTCATGACATATGTCATCCAAATTCCTCATCGTCTTGTAATTGGCTTTGCAGCGTCGGGGACCTTTGCTTAATCTCAATGAAAATATTTCAGATGCAGAGATTCAGCCTGTAGAGAAATCGTTGTCAACCAGGGTTCCTCCTAGAGGTTGCTGGAGCTGTGGCTAAATGACCTGTAGCACCCTCTAGGTGAAGCTAGATAGGTTTTTTGTTAGATAGAGGCTGGGTAGCAGCCTGGGATGAGTCAGTCTGGGAGTGAGGTAGAATGAGTTCACCTCGATACAGGCTGGGAGGCTCTACAGGTCAGGGCTTCTGGAGCTCTCTCACCCTTCCAGAAACTCAAAGAACTTTCTGGAAGAGGGACAGAGGAGGAGAGGAGGCCCAGATCTGCATGTTTGAGGGACCTTCGCAGGAGGCTAGGCAAGGTGACCAAGGACAATCCTTAAGGCTGGGACGCTCTACAGGTCAGAGCTTCTGGAACCCTCTCACCCTTCTAGAAACTCAAAGAACTTTCTGGAAGAGGGGCAGAGGAGGAGAGGAGGCCCAGATCTGCATGTCTGAGGGACCTTAGCAGGAGGCTGGGCAAGGTGAACAAGGACAGCCCTTAAGGCTGGGAAGCTCTACAGGTCAGTGCTTTTGAAGCCCTCTCACCCTTCCAGAAAAAAAAAGAACTTTCTGGAAGAGGGGCAGAAAAGGAGAGGAGGCCCAGATCTGCATGTTTGAGGGACCTTTGCACAAGGCTCGGCATGGTTACCAGGCACAACCCTTAAGGCTGGGAGGCTCTACAGGTCAGAGCTTCTGGAGCCATCTTGCCCTTCCAGAAACTCAAAGAACTTTCTGGAAGAGGGGCAGAGGAGGAGAGGAGGCCCAGATCTGCATGTTTTAGGGCCTTTGGCAGGAGGCTGGGCATGGTGACCAAGGACAACCCTTAAGGCTGAGAGGCTCTACAGGTCAGGGCTTCTGGAGCCCTCTCACCCTTCCAGAAACTCAGAGAACTTTCTGGAAGAGGGGCAGAGGAGGAGAGGAGGCCCAGATCTGCATGTTTGAGGGACCTTGGCAGGAGGCTGGGCATGGTGACCAAGGACAACCCTTAAATGTGCCAGAGCTAGGGTTGCCACCTCATTCCTTTAAACCCGAACACATATTAACTACACAGGTTCTGAGGCTATTTTAATGCAGATAAGGCGCTAAGTGGATTTAATTACCACCTTAATCAGCCCCAGAACCTGTGAAATTAATATGTGTTTGGGTTTAAAGGGATGAGGTGGCAACCCTAGTCAGAGCCTGGGGAGCAGTGTGCAGTGTCAGGTGGAAGATGGACTGAGATGAAGGCTTTAGTGTGGATCTTGGAGGGGGCCCCAAGCTGGTTACTAGACAGAAGGATCTCCACCTTGTCCACCGTCTCCAAAGAGAGGACAACCTGTCTGCTGGGAAGGGGCCAGCCCAGCCCAGCGTAAGGCCTGAAAGCAGCTACCAACCCACCACACTGACAGAACAGGACAGCATGAGTACTCCTACACCCCCTGGGCCAGATAAAGGACTACTTCAGTGTTAGATCTTGGAGTCCCTTGCCCAGGGATACCCTCAGTGCAGCTGGGTGAAGAGTAGGAGCCATCTGAGGTCTGACGAGGTACGTCAAAGGGACATTAGTGCTCCTGAAAGAGACTATGCTCTAAACAACATGAAAGCATAGATCCATCCTGCCGTGTATCAACGGTTCAGGCTGGTGGTGATAGTGTCATGGTGAGGTGGATCCATCCTGCATTGTATCAATGGTTCAGGCTGGTGGTGATGGTGTCATGGTGAGGTGGATCCATCCTGCCTTGTATCAACAGTTCAGGCTCGTGGTGGTGTCATGGTGAGGTGGAGCCATCCTGCCTTGTATCAATGGTTCAGGCTGGTGGTGGGGGTGTCATGGTGAGGTGGATCCATCCTGCCTTGTATCAATGGTTCAGGCTGGTGGTGGTGGTGTCTTGGTGAGGTGGATCCATCCTGCCTTGTATCAACAGTTCAGGCTTGTGGTGGTGTCATGGTGAGGTGGATCCATCCTGCCTTGTATCAATGGTTCAGGCTGGTGGTGGGGGTGTCATGGTGAGGTGGATCCATCCTGCCTTGTATCAATAGTTCAGGCTGGTGGTGATGGTGTCATGGTGAGGTGGATCCATTCTGCCTTGTATCAATGGTTCAGGCTGGTGGAGGTGTAAGGTGTGGGGGAGATTTTCTTGGCACTAGCAAGGCAGTGGTGTATGTAGGTTTTGTGCTGCCCTAGGCAACACAAAAATCACACCCCCTCCCCCTTTTCCCATGGAGAGAGCCTGACACCGACCAATGCCACTCCTGTGGAGGAGAGAGCTTGAGACATTGACCAACAACACCCCTGCCCCTCCCCCCCCCCCCACACTCAAGACAGCCTTCCACTACCATTGCCCCCCCACATCGCCTTCCCCACCCAGCGAGAGAGAGAAAGACAAGCGCCTTCACAGTTTCGGCAGCCTCTCTCGGATCCCAGCTGATCCCCATGCCGCGTGTGTCCGTTCTTCAGTCCCTTCTTCCAGGAAGCAGCGCTGCCCCCCTGAAATGTGCCGCCCTAGGCAAATGCCTTGTTTGCCTTGTGGTAAATACGCCCCTGTAGCAAGGTAGACCTAATAAAGTGAGTGTATAAATCCAGTATAACAAAAACAAAAATAAAACAAAGCATAAAAATAAATCAATAATAATAAAAAAAAGTGAACGTTTGTGTCAGTGTGACTTTTTTTCCCCCTTGCGCAGTAAGTAAATAAGCCCCATTCTTATTGATACAGACAATTCATTCCTACAAACGTCTGGCGATATTTTTCAATTGTTTTCCCTTTTTTCCCCCCAGTTCCTTGCTCTCTGAACACTGCACCTGCCTGACAGTACAATTTGTTTCACAAGGCTATTGTTATTTCAGAGATCGACCTCCGAATTGCAGCGCAGAATAATGGATTGCCTGCAGACATCCTGTAGCAGAAACAATTCCTCCTAATAAGGCCGGCAGAGCGGGAGATGCGCGCCGATAGCGGCTGGCTAAGAAATCCAACGCGGAGAGCCAAGGCGAGCGTCTGCCGAGACGCTGCCTTCCAATGCGGAGGGCGTGATGTGCGTGCTGACTGTGTTCCAGCCAGGGGCGACATATGGCGCCCCCTCTCCACGCAGGTCATCGGAACGGATTGTCGCTCTTGTTTGTGAGGGAAAGTGCCCAAGTGGCGGCATTAGTCATTCGTGCTTTCTGGCGCACATGGAATTAAAATATATTTGAAACACATTTTTAAAATATTCTTCCCAAATATATTGCCATATATTTGAAATGCTCCAATTTTGGCCGTATTCAATATATTTAAAATATATATATATATATATATATATATATATATATACTGCATGTTGAAATAGGTTTTTATTACAAAAGATATGAAAAATAATTTTTTAAATACATTTCAAATGTACTGCATGCAGGGGCGGACTGACCATTTGGAAACTCGGGCACTGCCCGAGGGCCCGGGGTCAGTAGGGGGCCCCATGAGATGCCCCTGGTACCTTTTTCATAGGCTTATCCCCTATTGCCCGGCGGCCCCGTGAGTTGTCAGTCCGCCCCTGACTGCATGTCTTTAAAAATACAAATCTACATTTTTGGAATGTATATATACATATATATACCGTATTTTCCGGCGTATAAGACGACCCCCTACTTTTCCTTTTAAAATATAGTGTTTGAGCTATACTCGCCGTATAAGACTACCCCTCTTCCAACGCACACCAAATAAAAATGAAAAAACATCAGATTTGATTTCAATATGGTATGCTATTTCAGTATGGTATTCCAATGATGGGGCACTATTCCTCCCACTGACACCAATGATGGGGCACTATTCCTCCCACTGACACCAATGATGGGGCGCAATTCCTGCCACTGATACCAATGATGGAGCACTATTCCTCCCACTGACACCAATGATGGGGCACTATTCCTCCCACTGATACGGCACTATTCCTCCCACTGACACCAATGATGGGGCACAATTCCTCCCACTGACACCAATGATGGGGCACAATTCCTCGCTCTGACACCAATGATGGGACACTATTCCTCCCACTGACACCAATGATGGTGCCCCATCATAAGTGTCAGTGTGTGAGGAATAGTGTCCCATCATTAGTGTCAGTGGGAGGAATAGTGCCCCATCATTAGTCAGTGGGAGGAATAGTTCCCCATCATTGGTGTCAGTGGGAGGAATAGTGTCCCATCATTAGTGTCAGTGGGAGGAATAGTGCTCCATCATTGGTGTCAGTGGGAGGAATAGCGCCCCATCATTGGTGTCAGTGGGAGGAATAGCGCCCCATCATTGGTGTCAGTGGGAGGAATAGCGCCCCATCATTGGTGTCAGTGGGAGGAATTGTGCCCCATCATTGGTGTCAGTGGGAGGAATCGTGCCCCATCATTGGTATCAGTGGAAGGAATAGTGCCCCATCATTGGTGTCAGTGGGAGGAATAGCGCCCCATCGTTGGTATCAGTGGCGGGAAAAGTGCCCCATCATTGTTGTCAGTGGGGGGGGAATAGTGCCCCATCGTTGGTGTCAGTGGGGAGGAAGAATAGTGTCCCATCGTTGGTGTCAGTGGGGGAGGAATAGTGCCCCATCATTGGTGTCAGTGGGGGGGGGGGGATAGTGCCCCATCATTGGTGTCAGTGTGTGAGGAATAGTGCCCCATCACTGGTGTCAGTGGGGAGAATCGTGCCCCATCATTGGTGTCAGTGGGAGGAATAGTGCCCCATCATTGGTATCAGTGGGAGGAATAGCGCCCCATCATTGGTGTCAGTGGGAGGAATAGCGCCCCATCATTGGTATCAGTGGCAGGAATTGCGCCCCATCATTGGTGTCAGTAGGAGGAATAGCGCCCCATCATTGGTATCAGTGGCAGGAATTGCGCCCCATCATTGGTGTCAGTGGGAGGAATAGCGCCCCATCATTGGTGTCAGTGGGAGGAATAGCGCCCCATCAGTGGTATCAGTGGGAGGAATAGTGCTCCATCATTGGTATCAGTGGCAGGAATTGCGCCCCATCATTGGTGTCAGTGGGAGGAATAGTGCTCCATCATTGGTGTCAGTGGGAGGAATTGCGCCCCATCATTGGTATCAGTGGCAGGAATTGCGCCCCATCATTGGTATCAGTGGCAGGAATTGTGCCCCATCATTGGTGTCAGTGGGAGGAATAGTGCTCCATCATTGGTGTCAGTGGGAGGAATAGTGCCCCATCATTGGTATTAGTGGCGGGAAAAGTGCCCGATCATTGGTATCAGTGGGAGGAATAGTGCCCCATCATTGGTGTCAGTGGGGGGGGGGGGAATAGTGCCCCATCGTTGGTGTCAGTGGGGAGGAGGAATAGTGCCCCATCGTTGGTGTCAGTGGGGGAGGAATAGTGCCCCATCATTGGTGTCAGTGGGGGGGGGAATAGTGCCCCATCATTGGTGTCAGTGGGGGGGGGAATAGTGCCCCATCATTGGTGTCAGTGGGGAGGAGGAATAGTGCCCCATCATTGGTGTCAGTGGGGGGGGGAATAGTGCCCCATTGTTGGTGTCAGTGGGGAGGAGGAATAGTGCCTCATTGGTGTCATTGGGGAGGAGGAATAGTGCCCCATCATTGGTGTCATTGGGGAGGAGGAATAGTGCCCCATCGTTGGTGTCATTGGGGGAGAGGAATAGTGCCCCATCATTGGTGTCATTGGGGAGGAGGAATAGTGCCCCATCGTTGGTGTCATTGGGGAGGAGGAATAGTGCCCCATCGTTGGTGTCAGTGGGGGAGAGGAATAGTGCCGAGTGTCACAGCATGGTGCTGCTGCACACTTACTGGCCACTCCCTCACTCAATTTTCGCGGGGCTGCTCGGCTCCACCTCCTCGCCGGTGATTGGTCGCCTGTGTGCCTTTCCAGTGCTGGCGCCCAATCACCGGTGAGGAGGCGGAGCCGAGCGGCCGCGCGACCATCGAGCGGCCGAACTGAAAGAAGGAGCAGCCGCGCTTCCTGGACCGGATCGTCGTGGGACTGGGACCGGAGCCAGGTAATGTACAGCAGCCCCTCTACCCGCCCCTGTACTTAGTGTCCCTTCCGCCACTGTGCCGCCCCTCGAAAAAGTGCTGCCCTGACACCGGCTCGCCGTATACCGGCGTATAAGACGACCCCCGACTTTTCAGAAGATTTTCATGGGCTAAAAAGTCGTCTTATACGCCGGAAATTACGGTATATAAATACTGCTGCATGTTGAAATGCGTTCTTTTTATGTATTACAAAATATATGAAGAATATTTTAGAAAATATATATTTTTTAAATACATTCTTCAGATTTTTTTTAACATATAAAAAAGTAATTTTAACATATATTTTTACATATATTTGTAAATGCATTCCAAAAATGTAGATTTGTTTTTTCAAAAACATATAGTATAATTGAAATGTATTTTTAAAAATCTTTTTCAGATATTTTGTAATAAAAACACATTTCAATATACAGTATATATATGTCAATGGGAGGAATAGTGCCCCATCATTGGTGTCAGTGAGAGAAATAGTGCCCCATCATTGGTATCAGTGGGAGGAATAGTGCCCCGTCATTGGTGTCAGTGGGAGGAATGTGGTGTCAGTGGGAGGAGTAGTGCCCCATCATTGGTGTCAGTGGGAGGAATAGTGCCACATTTTTATTTAATTGGGAAAAGCAGTGTCCCACCAAAAGAGTCAATGGGAGGACTTGTGCCCATTGTTTGGGTCCATGGGGGAATAGTGCCCCATCACTGGTGTCAGTGGCAGGAATAGAGTCCCATCATTGGTGTCAGTGGGAGGAATAGTGCCCCATCATTGGTGTCAGTAGGAGGAATGTGGTGTCAGTGGGAGGAGTAGTGCCCCATCATTGGTGTCAGTGGAAGGAATAGTGCCTCTTCACTGGTGTCAGTGGGAGGAATAGTGCCCCATCATTGGTGTCAGTGGGAGGAATAGTGCCCCATCATTGGTATCAGTGGGAGGAATAGTGCCCCATCATTGGTGTCAATGGAAGGAATAGTGCCCATCATTGGTGTCAGTGGGAGGAATAGTGTCCCATCATTAGTGTAGAATGGGAGGTGCTCACATATATATCTTTATATACAATATAATATAATAGATCGCCGGCTTCCTTGCTCACCTTCACTTGGTGTGCATCAAAAAACAAACAGTGAATTCATGTGATGCTGCGCTCTATCAATCATGCAACATCAGAAACATAAAAAACTACATCCCCCAGAGGAAGCCACGAGTCCCTGTGGCGTAACGCGTAGGGGAGGGGCAGTGACGTCATCACGCATCCACACTGAGACACGGCGAGTATTGACAGTGTGCGCAGGCACACCAACGAGGCTGACCTCACCGCAGTCGGCGGTTTTATATACATATACAAAGCGCATCTTTGCCTTTTTACATGTGAGTGCATTACCAACGCACATTAAAGTCTTACACCCCAGATAAGACACTATGCATCTTCTCTTCTTTTACATATATTCCACTCGAGGAGGATGTGATCAAGTAGCCAGCTGAGGAAGGAAAGGATTCCGTTTATTACACTGACCTACGGTGCAGCTTCTATTGTACACCACATCTTAATTACCGCAAAGGAGAGTATACTGAACTCAATGGTGTATTGCATTTATTGGGAGACTGACAACATATTGCATAAAGGATTTTTCCTATAAAGTTTAAGATCACCACCAGATTATCAACTAAAGAACGTATTGTATAATAGTGTCTAGATTTAATGCATTGTAATGATCGATATAAGGGATATATATACACACACATATGGTGCACAACTGTTTTTATAGATTAGTTTATGTTTCTGATGTTGCATGATTGATAGAGTGCGGCAACACATGAATTCAGTGCCCCATCATTGGTGTCAGTGGGAGGAATAGTGCCCCATCATTGGTATCAGTGGGAGGAATAGTGCCCCATCATTGGTGTCAGTGGGAGGAATAGTGCCCCATCATTGGTATCAGTGGGAGGAATAGTGCCCCATCATTGGTATCAGTGGGAGGAATAGTGCCCCATCATTGGTGTCAGTGGGGGGAATAGTGCCCCATCATTGGTATCAGTGGGAGGAATAGTGCCCCATCATTGGTGTCAGTGGGGGGAATAGTGCCCCATCATTGGTGTCAGTGGGAGGAATAGTGCTCCATCACTGGTGTCAGTGGGAGGAATAGTGCCCCATCATTGGTGTCATCGGGAGGAATAGTGCTCCATCACTGGTGTCAGTGGGAGGAATAGTGCCCCATCATTGGTGTCAGTGGGAGGAATAGTACCCCATCATTGGTATCAGTGGGAGGAATAGTGCCCCATCATTGGTGTCAGTGGGAGGAATAGTGTCCCATCATTGGTGTCAGTGGGAGGAATAGCGCCCCATCATTGGTGTCAGTGGGAGGAATAGCGCTCCAAGGGCTTGATAAAGACAAGCCAAGTGCAGCATATGAGCCGTGGGCTGCAGTAGGGGACCATTGGCTTAGACCAGCAATGGGCAAACTACGGCCCGGCAGACCTTTTAATCCGGCCCGCGGAGCTAGGCTCCTCTCACAGTCCGCCCTGAAGACCGGTGTAGCATGAAAATCTGTCTCCTATGAGGATCTGTCCCCCTCGACGTATCTGTGCATGTGCCGGAGATCGCCGATCGGCTGCTAATGCCTGAAACTGGCACATGCGCAGATACATCGAGGGGGACAGATCCTCATAGGAGACAGATTTTCATGCTATACCGGAACGGCGCCGGAATACGGCGAGAGGAACGCGCGGAGCAAAGGTAAGTGAATTGACACAGGGGGGACTTGGGGACTTAATATGGGGGATGAATTACTATAGGGGGGATGAATTACTATAGGGGGGATGAATTACTATATGGGGGATGAATTACTATGGGGGATGAATTACTATGGGGGATGAATTACTATATGGGGGATTAATTACTATATGGGGGATGAATTACTATATGGGGGATGAATTACTATGGGGGATGAATTACTATATGGGGGATGAATTACTATGGGGGATGAATTACTATATGGGGGATTAATTACTATGGGGGATGAATTACTATATGGGGGATGAATTACTATATGGGGGATGAATTACTATGTGGGGGGATGAATTACTATGGGGGATGAATTACTATGGGGGATGAATTACTATAGGGGGGATGAATTACTATGGGGGATGAATTACTATGGGGGATGAATTACTATGGGGGATGGATTACTATATGGGGGATGGATTACTATGGGGGATGAATTACTATGGGGGATGAATTACTATGCTTACTATGGGGGAATATTACTATACTTACTATGGATGACACATACACATCATTCATCTACTCTTGGTCCGGCCCCCGGGTCCAATATATGAACCCATTGCGGCCCTCAAGTCAAAAAGTTTGCCCACCCCTGGCTTAGACTGTCCATTTGAGACCAGTTCATAGACTGATTTGGTCATTGGCATGCTTTATAATCTTTAAGAAACAAATATTAAACACATCCTAATATTCTTTCTATAAAATTGTAATGTGAAGAAGAAGCTGAATTCCCCCTTACAGAACGCAACTCTAGGATGGCGCTCGGCGTTTCTATCTGCGGCATTCAGCAGGACTGACAACCACAGGAGCAAAAAATGAGGCCATGAGGCCAGGAGGCGACGAGCCCGGCTGGAGATCCAGCATGATAAAACATTGATGGGGATGGCAAAGAGAAGGAAGAGAATGAAGTTGTGTGCTCCAGGGAGAAGGAAAGAGATAACAAGACAAACTTCTTACTTCTCTTCTGTTTATATGAGAGAAGAAGTGATCTATGGGAAATATAGAGACACCAAAATAATACGAAATGTGCATTAGAATCATATCTGTCAGTGCTTGAAATGAATATCCGAGGAGCAGAAAGTATCTAATATTCATTGGTATCATCCTATCCATCTATATCAGTATCTATTCCTCTATCTATCTATCTATCTATCTATCTATTCTGCTCCAAAAAAATTAAAGGAACACTTTGAAGACATGAGATCTCAATGAGGAGGAATCTTCTCCTGGATCTCTATACTGACATGGACGGGGTGATGTGCTAGGAACGTAAGGATGTCCCATCATTTGATGGAAATGATCGACCTACAGAGGACTGAATTCATAGACACCCCGAAAATCAAAGTGAAAAATGATGCAGCAGGTGAGTCCATTTTGCTGAAATTTCATTTCAGCAACTCAGAATGGTCCTCAGTAGTTTGTAAGGGCCCCACGTGCTTGTATGCATGCCTGACAACATCGGGGGAGGCTCCTAATGAGACCATGGATGGTATCCTGGGGGATTTCCTCCCAGATCTGGACCAGGGCATCACTGAGCTCCTGGACAGTCTGAGGTGCAACCTGGCGGCATCGGATAGACCGAAACATGACATCCCAGAGGTCTTCTATTGGATTTAGGACAGGAGAGCGTGGCGGCCATTCAATGGTATCAATTCCTTTATCCTCCAGGAACTGCCTGCATACTCTCCCCACATGAGGCCGAGCATTGTCATGTACCAGGAGGAACCCAGGACCCACTGCACCAGGAAGAACCCAGGACCCACTGCACCAGGAAGAACCCAGGACCCACTGCACCAGGAGGAACCCAGGACCCACTGCACCAACCCACTGACAATGGGTCCAAGGATTTCATCCCGATACCTAATGGCAGTCAGGGTGCCATTGTCTAGCCTGTAGAGGTCTGTGCGTCCCTCCATAGATATGCCTCCCCAGACCATCACTGACCCCCCACCAAAACGGTCATGGTGAACCATGTTACAGGAAGCAGAACGTTCTCCACGGCTTCTCCAGACCCTTTCATGTCTGTCACATGTACTCAGGGTGAACCTGCTCTCATCTGTGAAAAGCACAGGGTGCCAGTGGTGGACCTGCCAATTCTGGTGTTCAATGGCAAATGCCAATCCAGCTCTATGGTGCCGGGCAGTGAGCACAGGGCCCGCTAGAGGACGTCGAGCCCTCAGGCCTCCCTCATGAAGTCTGTTTCTGATTGTTTGGTCAGAGACATTCACACCAGTGGCCTGCTGGAGGTCATTTTGTAGGGCTCTGGCAGGGCTCATCCTGTTCCTCCTTGTACAAGGGAGCAGACACCGGTCCTGCTGATGGGTTAAGGAACTTCTACGGCCCTGTCCAGCTCTCCTAGAGGAACTGCCTGTCTCCTGGAATCTCCTCTATGCTCTTGAGACTGTGCTGGGAGACACAGCAAACCTTCTGGCAATGGCAGGTATTGATGTGCCATCCTGGAGGAGTTGGACTGCCTCTGCAACCTCTGTAGGGTCCAGGTATAGCCTCATGCTACCAGTAGTGACACTGACCCTACCCAAATGCAAAACGAGTGAAAAACAGTCAGAAATAGATTAGTAGAGAAAAAAATGTCAGTGGCCTCCACCTGTAAAACCATTCCTGTTTTGGGGGTCATCTCATTGTTGCTCATCTAGTGCACCTGTTGTTAATTTAATTAACACCAAAGCAGCTGAAACTGATTAACAACCCCCTCTGCTACTTACCTGACCAGATCCATATCCCAGGAGTTTCATTGAGTTGATGCTAGGCTCGGATTAACAAGTCTTCATTTCATTTTTTTGAGCAGTCTGTCTGTCTATCTATCTATCTATCTATCTATCTATCTATCTATCTATCTATGGCTTTATTTCCCAGAGAATAAATGAAGGAACCCCTTGTCTCCACCCCCTACCCACCTCTGAGGAGCACCGTCCCTTTGTTCCATACCCCTACCCACCTCCCAGTGGCACCCCTTTTCAGAGAATACAGAACCAAGTATTGTTTTATGGTGCT
Organism: Staurois parvus; assembly: GCF_062004578.1. NCBI lineage: Eukaryota > Metazoa > Chordata > Amphibia > Anura > Ranidae > Staurois > Staurois parvus. Next base: position 5,336,626 of record NW_028317975.1, read on the forward strand.
AAGTCATTTGTATGGAAATTGTTAATAATAACAAGAAAAGTAGTAAAATAGATCCCTTTCAGCCAGCAACAATAGACCCCCTCCAGCTGGCTATATCTATATGTTTTTCAATAAATACGCACGATGAGAGTGCGCCCTTGTTTGCTTTTGTTCATCAGGAGGTGCTGGAACTGCGTTCCCCTGCGTTCTTACTTAAAAAAATCTCTCTCTCTCTATATATATATATATATATATATACACACACACACATATATATATATATATATATACACACACACACACACACACATATATATATATATACACACACACACACACATATATATATATATATATATATATATATATACACACACACACATATATATATATATATATACACACACACACATATATATATATATATATATATATATATATACACACACACACACACACATATATATATATACACACACACACACACATATATATATATATATATATATATATATATACACACACACACACACACATATATATATATACACACACACACACACATATATATATATATATATATACACACACACACACACACATATATATATATATATATATACACACACACACACACATATATATATATATATATACACACACACATATATATATATATATATATACACACACACACACACACACACACACACACATATATATATATAGCTGCCAAGCTACCATTGAATAGAACAGTTTGCCATTTTCTCTTTTTTTTTCACAGAAAGGATGCGGTCTCCCGTCTGTCGTTGGCTGTTCTGTGAGTCATGATCAGGTGCGATAATTAACTTCAACAGATGGTAAATTAATAGCCTTTGCCATAATTAAGTTTTTAGTGTTCGGTAAACAAAAACCTGCAAATCCTCTCATTTGTCTGTTTATTTCTAACTTTATGCCCCTAACTAACAAAACAGAACTCTACACTCCTTTAACTCACAATTAAAATTCTGTATGGAAATGTGGGTGAAGAGGTTTAAAAATGTACCCGTAGCTGTAAACCTGGCGGCCGCTGCTGATTACAGATGGCAAAACAAATCCATGTGATCAACATGGCGGGGCTGACATGGCAATCACATGGCTTTGTTTCTATACAGGTGAAACTCAAAAATTTGAATATGGTGCAAAAGTTCATTTATTTCAGTAATGCAATGTAAAAGGTGAAACTAATATATGAGACTCATTCCATGCAAAGCAAGATAGTTCCAGCCGTGATTTGTCATCATTGTGATGATTATGGCTTACAGCTCATGAAAACCCCAAATCCACAATCTCAGAAAATGAGAATATTGTGAAAAGGTGGAATATTCTCGGCTCAAAGTGTCCAACTCTAATCAGCTAATTAAGCCATAACACCTGCAAATGGTTCCTGAGCCTTTAAATAGTCTCTCAGTCTGGTTCAGTAGAAATCACAATCATGGGAAAGACTGCTGACCTGACACCATCACTGACACCCTCCATAAGGAGGGAAAGCCTCAAAAGGTATTTGCAAAAGAAGTTGGATGTTCCCAAAGTGCTGTATCAAAGCACATTAATAAAAAGTTATGTGGAAGGGAAAAGTGTGGAAGAAAAAGGTGCACAAGCAGCAGGGATGACCGCAGCCTGGAGAGGATTGTCAGGAAAAGGCCATTCAAAAGTGTTGGGGACTTTCACAAGGAGTGGACTGAGGCTGGAGTCAGTGCATCAAGAGCCACCACACACAGACGGATCCTGGACATGGGCTTCAAATGTCATATTCCTCTTGTCAAGCCACTCCTGAGCAACAACATCAGAAGCGTCTTACCTGGGCTAAAGAAAAACAGACCTGGTCTGTTGCTCAGTGGTCCAAAGTCCTCTTTTCTGATGAGAGCAACTTTTACATCTCATTTGGAAACCAAGGATCCCGAGTATGGAGGAGGAAAGAAGGGGCCCAAGGACCCCGAGTATGGAGGAAGAATGGAGAGGCCCAAGGACCCCGAGTATGGAGGAAGAATGGAGAGGCCCAAGGACCCCGAGTATGGAGGAAGAATGGAGAGGCCCAAGGACCCCGAGCATGGAGGAAGAATGGAGAGGCCCAAGGACCCCGAGCATGGAGGAAGAATGGAGAGGCCCAAGGACCCCGAGCATGGAGGAAGAATGGAGAGGCCCAAGGACCCCGAGTATGGAGGAAGAATGGAGAGGCCCAAGGACCCCGAGTATGGAGGAAGAATGGAGAGGCTCAAGGACCCCGAGTATGGAGGAAGAATGGAGAGGCACACACTGCAAGATGCTGGAAGTCCAGTGTGAAGTTTCCACAGTCTGTGTTGATTTGGGGAGCCATGTCATCTGCTGGTGTTGGTCCACTGTGCTTCATTAAGTCCAGGGTCAACGCAGCCGTCTACCAGGAGATTTTGGAGCACTTCATGCTTCCTTCCACAGATGAGCTTTATGGGGATGCTGACTTCATTTTCCAGCAGGACTTGGCACCACCCACACTGCCAAAAGCACCAAAACCTGGTTCAATGACCGTGGGATTACTGTGCTTGATTGGCCAGCAAACTCGCCTGACCTGAACCCCATAAAGAATCTATGGGGCATTGCCAAGAGAAAGATGAGAGACATGAGACCGAACAATGCAGAAGAGCTGAAGGCCGCTATTGAAGCATCCTGGTCTTACATAACACCTCAGCAGTGCCACAGGCTGATAGCTTCCATGCCACGCCGCATTGAGGCAGTAATTGCTGCAAAAGGGGCCCCAACCAAGTACTGAGTACATATGCATGCTTCTACTTTTCAGAGGTCCGATACTGTTCTATGTACAATCCGTGTTTTATTGATTGCATGGAATATTCTCATTTTCTGAGATTGTGGATTTGGGGTTTTCATGAGCTGTAAGCCATAATCATCACAATGATGACAAATCACGGCTTGAACTATCTTGCTTTGCATTTAATGAGTCTATCTCATGTATTAGTTTCACCTTTTAAGTTGCTGCACTGAAATAAATGAACTTTTGCACAATATTTTAATTTTTCGAGTTTCAACTGTATATATATATATATATATATATATATATATAAAAAACGGTAAGGGTTAGAGTTGAGTATAGCATGAGAGTTATGTCTTGCTCACACGCAGTGTGTGGTCATGTACTGTAAGGGCTTATTTAGACTTGTGACGGGGGGGGGGGTAAATCTCTGTGGTTGGGGGGCATTTTTACTGTCCCTAAATAAGGATCTCTCTTCAAGTCTAAACGAGCCCTTAAGGTTTATAACAGTGCATCGTCGTATAGTGTAGCACACTGTGCTCTTGTGTAAATGAGCCCTTGTTCAGGGTTAGTATTGGGTTAAAGCAGAATATTTATTTAACAAAAAAACATTTATATAGCCATTTGTTCAGTAAATCTACAGGTACGTTCCTGGTGTGTGAATTTGGCAAAGATGAATGTTGTTTAGGCTATTTTCTCTTGCTGACCCCTTGCCATAGCGTAACGCATATGTGTGGTGACAAAGAGGGTGGGTTTAACTCCCACATGCCATGTACAAGCGTCTATGGACGGCTGAGGATTCCATTCTGAGCGTGCTCACTACACCCTTCAAGCACAGTTATCAAGTTGTCACAGACAGCTGTTAAAGAGGAAGTAAAGTCCACTTTGTAATTTGTACCTACAGGTAAGCCTATAATATTGAAGACAGAAGATCTCAACCAGGGTCAGAGGTGCCCCAGCCAGGATTCAAGAGACAGGAGGTTTTAACCAGGGGTCACAGGTACCCCAGCCAGGAGTCAAGAGACAGAAGGTCTCATCCAGGGGTCACCGGTTCCCCAGCCAGGAGTCAAAAGACAGGAGGTCCCACCCAAGGGTCAGAGGTGCCCCAGCCAAAAGTCAAGAGATAGGAGGTCTCACCCTGGGGTCACAGGTTCCCCAGCCAGGAGTCAAGAAACAAGTGGTTTTAACCTGGGGATCAAAGATGCCCCAGCCAGGAGTCAAGAGACAGGAGGTCCCACCCAGGGGTCAGAGGTGCCCCATCCAAAAGTCAAGAGACAGGAGGTCTCACACAGGGGTCAAAGGTGCCCCATCCAAAAGTCAAGAGACAAGAGGTCTCACCCAGGGGTCAGAGGTGCCCCAGCTAGGAGTCAAAAGTAAGGAGGTCTCACCCAGGGGTCAAAGGTGCCCCACTTAGGAGTCAAAAGACAGAAGGTCTCACCCAGGGGTCAGAGGTGCCCCAACCAGAAGTCAAGAGACAGGAGGTCTCATGCAGGGGTCAAAGGTGCCCCAGCTAGGAGTCAAAAGACAGGAGGTCTCACCCAGGGGACATAGGTGCCCCAGCAAGGAGTCAAGAGACAGGAGGTCTTATGCAGGGGTCAAAGGTGCCTCAGCTAGGAGTCAAAAGAAAGGAGGTCTCACCCAGGGGTCAGACGTGCCCCAGAAAGGAGTCAAGAGACAGGAGGTCTTGTCCTAGATGTCAGGAGGGCTCCTATCCAGAGGGCAGGAGTGGGCCATGCAGCAGGGCACTGCGACTAAAGGCTAAGAGAGCCAAGTGAGTTGGACAACCCAGTCAGAGGGACTGGTAAGAAGAGCAGTGGGAGCCAAGTTGGATCAGTATTTTCACTTGACTGTTCATGTTGATGTGGAAGATCCCATGAATGAGCAACTGAAGTTTGTGTGAACTTTCCATTTTGTTCAAAAAAAGTGGGCTGCCATATCCTAAAATACAGCTTGGACTGGCACAACTCATCAGAAAAGCATCTACCACATGAGTATAATCACCCCAATACCAGTATATGTACAGTATATATAAATTGGGACAGAGTTGATGGATCACTTGGGCTTTTTTCTGCCGTCACTCATAGTCAGGTGTCTTGCAGCCCATCCTTATGGCACATTTTTGCGTGCTTGTGTGACCTAATGTGAACCTAGCCTAAGAACATGTCAGTTTGACCCTGACAGTTGGAGCCTGACAGATCTGATCAGATTGGTGAACCCGTATAGAATTACCGATAAAAAAAAAACAATTCCCCAAGAATCGGCACGCTTTGTCAGGCCGACACTTTTTTCCTTAATAGCATGTCATTTAAAACATGTTAATCTTTTGAAACCCGTGCACATTGCCAGCGGATAGATTTCATGCCTGAGGTCCTTCTGTGCTGTAAACTGAATTTCTCTTCCAGTTCACTTGTGGAGTAATCAATAAGTAAACAGCGGTATGAAAGAAGGCCGTTCCGTTGGACCGCGTCTCACTCGCTGCGTACCTCAATAATTTATGACAAAAAGCAGTAAGAAAGGAGGAAAAAAAAATACATAGGAAAGTATTTCAATTTAATAAATAGATCTTGTTGCCGATTCAGGAAGGAGTTATGGTCAATGGACCAGGATTGTTTTGTTTTCTTATATCCTTTCATTTATTCAGACAAGAGAAATATATAAAACAGCCATTAGCTCACCGAGGTGTTACTATAAAAGCTGGGAAATCATTTTGCAGTTGGGCTGGTGTAGAAACTTCCTTTTCTGCCGGTGGATTGAAGGAACAATAGGATGGTTTATGGGCAAATTAGGTTTAATATTTCAAGAAATAAGGTAGTCAAGAGACAGGAGGTTTCACCCAGGGGTCAGAGGTGCCCCACCCAGAAGTCAAGAGACAGGAGGTCTCACCCAGGGGTCAGAGGTGCCCCAGCCAGAAGTCAAGAGACAGGAGGTCTCACCCAGGGGTCAGAGGTGCCCCACCCAGAAGTCAAGAGACAGGAGGTCTCACCCAGGGGTCAGAGCTGCCCCACCCAGAAGTCAAGAGACAGGAGGTCTCACCCAGGGGTCAGAGGTGCCCCAGCCAGAAGTCAAGAGACAGGAGGTCTCACCAAGGGGTCAGAGGTGCCCCAGCCAGAAGTCAAGAAACAGGAGGCCTCACCCAGGGGTCAGAAGTGCCCCAGCCAGAATTCAAGAGACAGGAGGTCTCACCCAGGGGTCAGAGGTGCCCCAGCCAGAAGTCAAGAGACAGAAGGTCTCACCCAGGGGTCAGAAGTGCCCCAGCCAAAAGTCAAGAGACAGGAGGTCTCACCCAAGGGTCAGAGGTGCCCCAGCCAGAAGTCAAGAGACAGGAGGTCTCACCCAAGGGTCAGAGGTGCCCCAGCCAGAAGTCAAGAGACAGGAGGTCTCACCCAGTGGTCAGAAGTGCCCCAGCCAAAAGTCAAGAGACAGGAGGTCTCACCCAGGGGTCAGAGGTGCCCCAGCCAGAAGTCAAGAGACAGGAGGTCTCACCCATGGGTCAGAAGTGCCCCAGCCAGAAGTCAAGAGACAGGAGGTCTCACCCAGGGGTCAGAGGTGCCCCACCCAGAAGCAAAGAGACAGGAGGTCTCACCCAGGGGTCAGAGGTGCCCCAGCCAGAAGTCAAGAGACAGGAGGCCTCACCCAGGGGTCAGAAGTGCCCAGCCAGAAGTCAAGAGACAGGAGGTCTCGCCCAGGGGTCAGAGGTGCCCCACCCAGAAGTAAAGAGACAGGAGGTCTCACCCAGGGGTCAGAGGTGCCCCAGCCAGACATCAAGAGACAGGAGGCCTCACCCAGGGGTCAGAAGTGCCCAGCCAGAAGTCAAGAGACAGGAGGTCTCACCCAAGGGTCAGAGGTGCCCCAGCCAGAATTCAAGAGACAGGACGTCTCACCCAGGGGTCAGAGGGGCCCCAGCCTGGAAACAAGAGACAGGAGGTCTCACCCAGCGGTCAGAGGTGCCTCAGCCAGGAGTCAAGAGACAGGAGGTCTCACCCAGGGGTCAGAGGTGCATCAGCCAGAAGTCAAGAGACAGGAGGTCTCACCCAGGGGTCAGAGGTGCCCCAGTCTGGAACCAAGAGACAGGAGGTCTTGTCCTTGACATCAGGAGGGCTCTGATCCAGAGGGCAGGAGTGGACCATGCAGCAGGGCACTGCGACTAAAGGCTAAGAGAGCCAAGTGAGTTGGACAACCCAGTCAGAGGGACTGGTAAAAAGAGCAGTGGGAGCCAAGTTGGATCAGTATTTTCACTTGACTGTTCATGTTGATGTGGAAGATCCCATGAATAAGCAACTGCAGTTTGTGTGAACTTTCCATTTTGTTCAAAAAAAGTGGGATGCCATATCCTAAAATACAGCTTGGACTGGCACAACTCATCAGAAAAGTATCTACCACATGAGTATAATCACCCCAATACCAATATATATACAGTATCTTTTTAAATTGATATTTAGAAGAGAATTCCAGGTATGGATATTGCTACATAGTTACATTGATAGAGCTTGGACCAATGTGACTATGTACTGTGTATACCATACCTGTGGGATCCCTCTAGAAGCTGGAAATCACTGTATAGACACCACTACTCCAGTGAACTTCTCTAGCTGGGCAGCACAGTTGCTTAGCACTTCCATATGGCAGCACTGGGGTTGTTGGTTCAAATACCAACCACGGCACGACCTGCCTGGAATTTGCATGTTCTCCCTGTGCCTGCGTGGGTTTCCTCCAGGTACTCCAGTCTCCTCTCACACTCCAAAGACATGCTGGTAGGTTAACCACTTCCCGCCTGGTCCATGTAGATAAACGGACAGACGAGAGCACTGCAGAAGCGGGTGGACGTTTCTAAACGTCCCCCCACTTCCATTGCCTGTGTGCTTTCCCTGGGAGCGCAGATCGCTGTACGGGACCTCTGTGTGAGGTCCCGACTCATGTGATCAGTGATTGGCCAATCAGTGATCACATGCATAGTAGTAAACAAAATGTCACTTCCTGACATCACTGCTTACTACGCGTGAAATCTGTGAATGATCACCGAGGTCACATGGTACAGGGCAGCTTTGTACCATGTGATAAGCTGTGACCAATCACAGCTCACACAGTATTTCTCAATGGCTGCAAGAATGCAGCCAGAGAGAAGGAGAAATGATTGCTTTTACAGCCTTTATGGGTGTAATAGCAATCAGTGTAAAAAAAGAAAAAAAAAATCTTCATCACCCCCCACAAGTAGTACAGTGTCACCATGGTAACACTGTACTGCTAGGGTGACAGTATGTAAAAAAATAACATAAATAATAATATAAAAAAATAAAATATAAATGTAAAAAACAATTTGGAACAAATTATAATTTTTGGTTATAAACTAATTTGGGTTATTTTTTTTTTCACTAAAAAGATAGATGAATACATTTTGGCCAAGATTTATGAAGAAAGATTATTTATTTGCACAATTTTATAAGAAAAACACTTTTTTTTCAAAATTTTTGTACTTTTTCATTTATATAGCAAAAAAATAAAAATCCCAGTGGTGAATAAATATCACCAAAATAAAGTTTTATCTGTCTCAAAAAAATGCTAAAAAAAATTCAGTGTTGCATGACCGCGCAATTGTCATTCAAAGTGTGATATCGCTGAAAGCTGAAAATTGGCCTGGGCAGCAGGGGGTGAAAGGGTCCGGACTTGAAGTGGTTAGTTGGGTCCTGTCTAAATTGGCCCTAGTATGTGTATGTGAGTTAGAGATCTCAGATTGTACGCCCCTTGAGTGTTGAGGGACTGATGTGAATGTATAATATTCACAAGTGCTGAGTAAATTACTGGCACTATATACATACTTAGAATAATAATAGCTTCCAGGCAGCTCCCCTGCTGCACTCTGAACAGAGCAGGTTGGGTACTGGTGCCTTTCAAAGATTTGCATTTTCTCAATGAATACAAAGCATTCACCAATTAGATGAGGTGGAGGGCATGATATCACTGCCCCGCCTCTCCACCTCATCCAACCAGAGAACACTTTACATTCATTGAGAAAATGGAAATGAGATCTCCGAATGGTGCTTATGCTGAATCCCCATGGAAGTTGGAAATCGCCATCACAATCCCTGCTACTACAATGATTTCCACTAGGTTCCTGGGCCAGGAGGTCGCTCACTCAGCAAGGGCGCCATTTGGAGAAAACTTTGCATTTTGTCAGTGAATGCAAAGTGTTCTCTCATTGGGCGAAGTGGAGAGGTGGGGCAGTGATGTTGTAATCTCCACCTTGTCCAATCAGAGAGCACTTTGCAATTATTGAGAAAATGGAAAGTGGTTTCTGAAGGTTGCCTTTGCTGGGTGACCGAACCTCCTGGCACAGGAACCTAGTGAAGATCACTGTAGTAGCAGGAATTATTATGATGGTTTCCAGCTTCCACAGGGATTCAGCACGGGCGCCATCTCATTTGCATTTCTCAGTGAATGTGAAGTGTTCTCTGGATGAGGTGGAGAGATGGTGCAGTGATGTCATGCCCTTCACCTCATCCAATCAGAGAATGCTTTGTATACATTGAAAAAACGGAAGGTGTTTTCTGATGGGAGCTCATACCAAGCGGGAAACCTTCTGTGTTCACAATGACCAGTGCAGCCACCAAGCAAGGGATGCGGGAGCTAGCAGAGATCACTGTAGCAGCGGTGTCATAGTGGTGTAGTAGCGGCACCAGTGATTTAAAGCTTCTAGAGGGATCCCCCAGGTATGGTAAATGCATACTTTACATTGGTCCAAGATGGACCAGTGTAACTATGTAAAAATTGCCACACCTGGAATTCAGATGTATTGTTTACTATAATTATACAATATTTGTTTTTTAAATACAAATTTAAAGCTGAATTAAACCCTGGAGTCCACCACAAAAGACAAAGCCGCTCCTAAGACCTCTGCAGAGCTGAACACCAACTCACTCCACCCAGGTTAGTTTCTCCCATAAACCATTTAGCAAAGTTTTGACGCTACACTACTCCATGATTAAATCAGGCCATAGATTATGCAATTTCCTTCCCCCCATTCCAGGTAGTGTTGATGGGGGAATCCCTCCCACAGCGCTTTTGCGTTCTCCTCACCAGCAAAACAAAACAAAAAATCCAACAGGCTGGTTGTACTGAAGTCGATTGATGGATAGAATTCAATACAACCAGCCTGCCCATTGACGGATCAAATCTTGGCTGGTCCCTACTGAACCCATTCAATCCATCTATGGATGGTTTAAGTCTGAGTAGAGGGAGCGATACATGTTAGACGGAGGATCCTTCATGGAGTGTCTGCTTTTGAGTATGTGCTGAACAATAAAGTTGATTTTACCCATTGGAAGTGGTATGTGCGTGTGGCTTCAGGACTTTGCTTAATCCTACCGTCTACCACCAGAAAAAGTCAGGACACCATTCCCAACCTTCACTAGTAAGGACACTATACAACTCCATGGTTATGTCTACTGGTTTTGGTGGTGTAGTTCATTTATTTACCGCTCCTGCTGAAGCCGACGCCATCTTGGATATTTTCTAACAAGTGGTAGCGGAAATACAGATGGCAGCAGGAGTGACAGGAGTTGGATATTGGCTCAGAGGCTCAGTCCTGATTCAAGTCACTTCTGACACCATGTTTCATGTACAGGAATGCAGACAACACAAGATGCTGGTGTGAGGAATCATCAGCGCTGAGCGAACTATTGGCACTTTATAAATATTGTATAATAATAATAATAATAATGTTGTACAACAGAACTACATCCAGGTCAGCATAGAACAGGAAGCAGGAAGTATAAGGCGATGCAATATTACCATATGCAAGTAGGGTCACAGTATTTGCATACTAACTCTATAACACAGCCATTGAGATGTGCTGTACAGCAGAGCTCACTGACAGACGTCTGAAAGTAATGGAACAGGACAGACAGCATAAACATTGCAATGCAGCATGGCAACATGAACAAACTTCAGCAACGCCACCTGATTCGCACAAATACTGCCAACCCTACAGCTTGCAAATACTGTGGGACTGTGCATCAAAGAATTAACCCTTTGAGGACCGTAAGGTTTTGGAACACCAAAATAATACATTTTTGGGTTTTTAAAGTTCGTACACTTCAGTTGCTGTAACTAAGCCATTTCATGAAATAATTGGCAAAAAGCTAGATCCATTTGTTGTTTGTTGATAAAAACTAATATTTTGACTCAAACCAAAAAAAAAAAAAGGGTTTTAAGTTCTTAATCAGATGATACACACAATTACAAACATGGGACAAATACGTCCCTTGGTCCTCAAAGGGTTAAAGAGCCGTGTCCAGCTTATGGGAAGTCTTGTGGAAGAACAAACCATTTTGCTAACGTTTGCTTGTCAAATAAACGACGGCCATCAATAGGCAAATTACACAACGTGGAGAACACATCCGCATATGAGGAAGAGACACACACCACTGAAGTTATAGACAGCAGTGAATTGATCGGCGCTGTGCAATCCAGAGGAAAGAAATGGTTTGTCACTTTACATTTTTATAATAAGCCCCAATCCTGTCAGCTCGATTCAGGAGCAACTTGTGATGTAATGTGCTTAAGAGACAAAATGGTGTTAGCACCAGAAGCATGTCTACTGCCAAGTGACACCAGATTAAAGTTATACTCAGGTGCGATTATGAAATCTCTAGGGCTCTTCAAGGCAGAATGTGCCATACGTGGACTAATACACAAGCTGGAGTTTAAAATTGTGGAAGCAGCCAAAAGCCACTGTTGTCTGGCTCAACCTGTGAGCGTCTAGGGCTGATATGTTTCTCCATCCCTGCAGAGCTTAATGTGATGGACAATCTATCCAAGGGGTCCTTAACAAAACAACTGCTGCTAAAGGAATTTAGTGATGTGTTTACTGGGCCAGTAGAATCTGTAGCAGGGGAAGTTCATTTCGACCTTGATGTGAGTGTCCCTCCAGTCCAATTTGCACCACACAATGTGCCGGTGGCATTAAAACAGGCAGTTAAGGCACAGCTTGACCAGTAAGAGGCCAATGGACACTTGGCACCAGTGACTGACCCAACTGACTGGATACGTAACATGGTGATTGTAAGGAAGCCAAATAAGCTACGAATATGCATAGATCCCACTTCTGACACCATGTTTCATGTACAGGAAGGAAGACAACACAAGATGCTGGTGTGAGGAATCATGTTGTACAACAGAACTACATCCAGGTCAGCATAGAACAGGAAGCAGGAAGTATAAGGCAATGTAATATTACCATATGCAAGTAGGGTCACAGTATTTGCATACTAACTCTATAACAAAGAGTATGATAATCTGGCCAACAGGAAGTGAAAAGGTATGGCTTACATAGGAAGTTCATGGGAGGAGCAAAGGGTTCAAAGTTCAAGAGAAACATGGTTCAAAGCAGGATCATTCAAAGGAATTGTCCAGGGAGCTGTCCATCATCCCAGTTGGCTCAGCAAGAAGAGACATTGCCCGACACAACAGAGGTTGCCAGTTCAGACCTGGGTCCTAATAAGGACCAAGCTCAACAATTAAGCTGAAAAGGGGGCAAAATGCATCTGAGGGACTTCTCCAGTGGATGGACAGTAGAGCTGTAGCGATTTCACACGGTTTGGTTCATTTCTGGTCACAGAGATTTGGCATCCTGTGTATGATTGGCCGCCATTTTCTTTGTAGTGCATTGAAGCCTGACAAGCCATATGATCTGCACCGGTCTATGACATGTCATGTTGACTGATACCACCTATAGATGTATTAGAGTGTTACTTTTTTTTGTAATTCCTTTATTTTAAAATGTTTTGCGAAGTAGCCAAAAAACATACAATATAAAGTACACAGAAGCTACATAGCAAATGGCAATATACGGGTCAAACATAGCCAATAATCAGGTAAACAAACAGCCGCATGGTAGTAACCGAGATAGGTAATAACAAAATTAAATCAGGTGCGTGATACTATGTGGCCCCGACCAGCTGATATGGCAATGGTCCAAATACAGGTAACCAACTACACGGACCAAATGGAAAACCGGGACATCCAAAGATCTCAGATGTGGGGAAAAAGAGATCCCACCAAGGTGTCAGAGCCTGGGCCTTCTGCGGTGAGTGGCAATGTTTCTTCTTGCTGAGCCACCAGGAATGCTGGACAGCTCCTTTGACAATTATTTGGATGATCCTACCTTGACCTTGTTTGTCATGAACCTTGAACCCCTTGCTCCTCCCATGAACTTCCTGATATAAGCCATGTCTCTGAACTTCCGTTTGCCAGATTATTGTGCTCTCCAGCCAGTATCTCGCTCCTTGTCTTCTCTGTTATTATCCATATTTTGCTACGACTCGTTATTGACCCTTGGCTTGTTCTCGATTACACTTCTGCCTGATCCCAACCTGCGACTTCTCATTACTGACTTTGGCTTGTTTACTGACCATGCTTCCGTTTGATCCTTATCTGCTTATACGCTACTGGACCTCCGCTTGCTCACATCCTGGTGGGGTGATCCTGAGCACCGCAACCTGGTGCTAACATGCAGCCAAATCCATCTCTACCATCAGGAGCTCTGGTGAACACCGGTTGGTACTTAGACTCCGCACCTCGGGTAATCCCACTCCTCCACCATGGTGACCTGCCTGTGTACCTATCCTGTTGGTTTCATTTGAACCTTTCCACTGCTATAGCAACTGGTCTTCGAGCCTGACCCCTGATCGTGACACAAGGATCTCAGGCAACCAATTGAGAAAACTATTTTGATAAAGAATTCCCCGTCGATTGGGAAATCAATGAGGAAGACTGTGGTTACATAGGGGAATCGCATAAAAAAGGGAAAGCAGGGCACAAAGGGAAGAGGAAAAGAGTAAGAGCAAAAGGGGCGGATGAAATTGCGGGAAAAAAAGAAAAAAAAAAAAAAGAAAGAGAGGGGATAAGAAAGAGAAAGAAAAACAAGGAAAGACCGGAGAAGAAAGGACAAAGAGAAATAAGGCAGGAAGAGGTGGCAGAGTAGAGCGAATCAGCCTTCCCATCCAGGGGTCCTGAACAGCAAACAAACCAAGACAAACCAGACCTCCAAACCCCCTCAAGCCAGCTCAGAGGGCGCCTGAAGATAAGACTCGGTATAGACAAAATATTGCCATGGTCTCCAAGTGTCTCGAAAAAACTTCCCCTCTGTCGTACAGAGAAGCTGTAAGGTCCTCCATGTCTCACAGCTCATTAACTTTAGAAAACTAAAGGGACCTCGTAGGTGGGGGTACAGACCTCCAGAGTGTTACTTTTTTATGTTTTCGGCTACAGAGTCTGAGCGGTCAACGGCAGCCCTCAGTTTGTACTAATCACTGGGAACCAGCAGGACCTGTTTCTGATCACGTGACCAACATGGTAGCCAACCACAGTAGTAATGTGATCAGAAAGACCTTTCTTTCCCCCCAGGAATATGGAGGGAAACAACTGTATCCAGTTGTGAGAAAGCGTGGGAGGTGGAGTCATGGCAATATGGCATTCAGTGTAGGGTGAAGGTCCACTTTAACCACTTCCAGTCCGGACACTTTCCCCCCTTCCTGTCCAGGCCAATTTCCAGCTTTCAGCGCTATCACACTTGGAATGACAATTGCGCGGTCATGCAACACTGTACCCATATGTATTTTTTAGCATTTTTTTGAGACAGATAAAACTTTATTTTGGTAGTATTTATTCACCACTGGGATTTAAATTTTTTTTGCTATATAAATTTAAAAGTCCAAAAATTTTGAAAAAAGTGTTTTTCTTATAAAATTTTGCAAATAAATAATCTTTCTTCATAAATCTTGGGCAAACATGTTTTAGTTATCTTTTTAGTAAAAAAATAACCCAAATTAGTTTATAACCAAAAATTAAAATGTTTTTAAAAATTTTTGTACATTGTTATTTTAATTTTTTAATATTCTTTATGTTTTTTTTTTTACATACGGTCACCCTAGCAGTACAGTACCATGGTGACACTGTACTACTTGTGGGGGGTGATTGAAGATTTTTATTTTTTTATTTTTTATTTATTTTTTTTTACACTGATTGCTTTTACACCCATAAAGGCTGTTAAAGCAATAATTTCTCCTTCTCTCTGGCTGCATTCTTGCAGCCATTGAGAACTACTGTGTGAGCTGTGTTTGGTCACAGCTTGTCACATGGTACAAGGCTGTTGTGAATAGACCTGTACCATGTGACCTCGGTGATCATTCACAGATTTCACTAGTAGTAAGCAGTGATGTCAGAAGTGACATCTTGCTTGCTACTCTGCATGTGATCACTGATTGGCCAATCACTGACCACATGATTGGGACCTTGCACAGAGGTCCCGTAAGACGATCATTGTTCCCCTATGTCCAGAGGACACAGCGGGCACCGGATTGTGGTGCTGTGCGCTCCCAAGGAGCGCGCATAGTCCAAAATGGCGGGCGCCGTTTATGAACGGCAACCCGCCCCTAGAGTGCCACCGTGCGGCCGTTTATATACATCAACCGGATGGAAAGTGGTTAAGTTGAGACACCACCATCTTAAAATTAAAAAAAAAAAAAAAGGATTGCAGTGGGAGCGTGATGGCGTTTACCAGACATTCATTGAGTCTCCAGAAGACTCCAGAAGGTGGGGTAGCCTTTGGTAACATTGTATGCCTATTATACATTTCCTTTCTAATTTCTGTTGCAGGATTAAAAATATTTTGTATTAGCCTTTTTTTTGGAAGTTTCAAGAGCTTAAAATCAAGAAAAATAATATTTTAGAACGCTTAAAAAAAACAAAAAAAAACTATATAGTATCAGTGTAATACAGCTCGTTTCCCGGGCCCGGGGATCATGTCGCATGCAGATTATGCATCGGCACCCTCATCCCCCATCTCTGCATTAGATGCCAATCGCCCGGAGCGCAGGGCACACGTTTGCACTTTTTGTGTCATTAAATTCTATTTTTAGGGTGCAAATGACTCTGTCAGTAAACACCGTCTCTCTGCATGCCTTTTTATATTAATTAAATCTCACATGTTTCACAGAAAACTTCACTCCTAATCAACATTAGCTTTCCACCGCTCTGTAATCAGTTTTTCTGCTCTAATAAGACTCTTTAAAGTTGAACTCAGTCTTGCCCAGTTATAGCGGCTCCTCTCCTGGACCCAAATGGCTTACTCTGATTTCACTGCACACTGTGAGCTTCTCATAATGGGGCTGATTTGCTAAAGGCAAATAGACTGTGCACTTTGCAAGTGCAGTTGCGCCAGGGCTTAGCAAATGAGGCAAAGCCAAAAATACGCAAGGAAAATAAAAAAAGAACAGCATTTTTGGTTGCACACCCATATGGAAGAACAATATATTTGAAATATATTTTAAAACTATTCTTTCTTCCCAAATATATGGACATATATTTGAAATGCTACGATTTTGGCCATATTCAATATATTTAAAAGTATATTTCAATAAAAAATAAATATATATATATATATATATATATATATATATATACTGCATGCTGAAATGCATTTTTATTACAAAATATACTATATGTCTTTAAAAATACAAATCTACATTTTTGGAATGCATTTACAAATATATGTAAAAATATATGTTAAAATCAAAAAAAATATTTAGACATATATTTGAAATGCTACAATTTTAGCCGTATTAAATATATTTCAGAATATATTTCAATAAATAACTATATATATGTATATATATATATATATATATATATATATATATATATATATATACACTGCATGTTGAAATGTATTTTTATTACAGAATATATGAAAAAGATTTTAAAAATTCCTTTCAAATATAGAAACATATATATATATATATATATATATATATATATATATATATATATATATATCAGGGGTGGACTAACAACTCATGGGGCCCCTGGGCAATAGGGGATCATGGGGCCCCTGTGTCCTCGCCCATACCCAAAAATGCCTATGAAGAAGCCAATGAAAGGTACAAGGGGCATCTCATGGGGCCCCCCACTGAACCCGGGCCCTCGGGTAGTGCCCGAGTGCTCGAATGGTCAGTCCGCCCCAGATATATACTGTATGTATATATATATATAGATATATATATATATATATATATATTTGGGGAGATGATAATTCCCAGATGCCCAAACAACTCTACTATCTTAGTCTGTGAGGAACACGTTGGGAGATCCCTCACGAGGGGGTCTAGAGGCTGAGCCAATTTGGATGAAAAGGGAGGATCTCCAGATATAAACTCTTTTCGATAGTTGTTACCACATACATTTTCCATAGATTTGTCTTCTGTTTCAGTGGCAACTCAACAGTTTGAATTGTTTCCCCTCGCTTTTTAGCCAGGTCACCAGAAGAAACAGAAAAGGCAAAATAGAAAGAAATACCTGAGATCTCCTGTCATAATTAGTAACTCTCCATTTGGAAGTCACTTTCTTACCTAAACTGGACATGAAATCAATTTTTAATAGACTCAGTTGTCCATGGATAAATAGCCCTGAAAGAGGTCCACAACAGGGCTTGATGGTGCCATCTTTAGGTTCATAGGTCTGATAGGTGGCTTATGGAGATACCATGATGGCTACTGGACTTACGAAGCTAAAGATGGTGCCATCATGCCCTGTGTTGGAGTTCTTTCAGGGCTATTTATTCATGGACAACTGAGTCTATTGAAAAATTGATTACAAGTATAGGTTCCCCTGGATCTTCCCGATCATCTCTATGGTATGAGAAATCGGAAACAACAAGTATTTGTCACTCCCCATTTCGGTGTTTTGTTTACAAGCCATCACTGCCTTGTGAAAGTATAGGATCAGAACAATCTTGGTCTAATCTGATGCTTTTAAGGCCAGAGGAGACATCTTGGGATTAATAGACCCCAGACATCTCAGTAAAGAGGACCTGTCACTGCTAATTGTTATCACAATTGTGAAAGCAATAAAAGTGATTGAAAATTAAACAGACAATGTAAAAATAAAAAGTTTCAAATAAAATAATTTTTTTTTTTAAAGCTCCCCATCCCACCGTGTTCATGCACAGAATGCATGAGCTGGTACGTAAACTGCGATCGCACCGCACATGTGAGGTATCGCCACAAACATCAGAGCGAGACCAATAATTCTAGCACCAGACTTTCTTTTTAACTCTAAACTGGTAACCTGTAAAGACTTTTAAAGCTTCGCCTATGGAGATTTTTAAGCACTGTAGTTTGGCGCTGTTTCACGATCGTGCACAATTTTAAAGTGTGACATGTTAGGCATCTATTTACTCGATGTAACATTATTTTTTATATTCCACCAAACAACTGAGTAATATATTGTGTTTTGTGCATTAAAAATCATTAAAGTGTATTGTTTAAAAAAAAAAAAAAAAGGTTGGATAAACCGTTGCGCAAATGCCACCTGACATAAAGTTGCAAAACTCACCATTTTAAGCCCCTGCTTACAAAAAAAATACATAAATAAATATATATATATATATATATATATATATTTTTTTTTTTTGTAAGCAGGGGCTTAAAATGGTGAGTTTTGCAACTTTATGTCAGGTGGCATTTGCCATATATATATATATATATATATATATAAAACATTTTTATATATATATATATATATATATATATATATTTATTTTTTTCTAGAAAACAAATGCTGTTTTTTTTTGGGAACAAAAAAAATATATATATATACAGTGGGGCAAAAAGGTATTTAGTCAGCCACCAATTCTGCAAGTTCTCCCACTTAAAAAGATGAGAGAGGCCTGTAATTGGCATCATAGGGAGACCTCAACTATGAGAGACAAAATGAGAAAACAAATCCAGACAATCACATTGGCTGATCTGGAAAGAATTTATTTGCAAATTATGGTGGAAAATAAGTATTTGGTCACCTACAAACAAGCAAGATTTCTGGCTGTACCTTCTTCTTTAAGAGGCTCCTCTGTCCTGCACTCATTACCTGTATCAATGGCACCTGTTTGAACTTGTTATCAGTATAAAAGACACCTGTCCACAACCTCAAACAGTCACACTCCAAACTCCACTATGGTGAAGACCAAATAGCTGACGAAGGACACCAGAAACAAAATTGTAGACCTGCACTAGGCTGGGAAGACTGAATCTGCAATAGGCAAGCAGCTTGGTGTGAACAAATCAACTGTGGGAGAAATAATTAGAAAATGGAAGACATACAAGACCACTGATAATCTCCCTCAATCTGGGGCTCCACGCAAGATCTCACCCCGTGGGGTCAAAATGATCACAAGAACAGTGAGCAAAAATCCCAGGACCACACGGGGGGACCTAGTGAATGACCTGCAGAGAGCTGGGACCAACGTAGCAAAGGCTACCATCAGTAACACACTACGCCACCAGGGACTCAGATCCTGCAGTGCCAGACGTGTCCCCCTGCTTAAGCCAGTACATGTCCGGGTCCGTCTGAAGTTTGCTAGAGAGCATTTGGATGATCCAGAAGAGGATTGGGAGAATGTCATATGGTCAGATGAAACCAAAATAGAACTGTTTGGTAGAAACACAACTCGTCGTGTTTGGAGGAGAGAGAATGCTGAGTTGCATCCAAAGAACACCATACCTACTGTGAGGCATGGGGGTGGCAACATCATGCTTTGGGGCTGTTTCTCCACAAAGGGACCAGGACGACTGATCCATGTACAGGACAGAATGAATGGGGCCATGTATCATGAGATTTTGAGTGCAAACCTCCTTCCATCAGCAAGGGCATTGAAGATAAAACGTGGCTGGGTCTTCCAACATGACAATGATCCCAAACATACCACCCGGGCAACGAAGGAGTGGCTTTGTAAGAAGCATTTCAAGGTCCTGGAGTGGCCTAGCCAGTCTCCAGATCTCAACCCCATAGAAAACCTTTGGGGGAGTTGAAAGTCTGTGTTGCCCAGCGACAGCCCCAAAACATCACTGCTCTAGAGGAGATCTGCATGGAGGATGGGCCAACATACCAGCAACAGTGTGTGCCAACCTTGTGAAGACTTACAGGAAACGTCTGACCTCTGTCATTGCCAACAAAGGATATATAACAAAGTATTGACATGAACTTTTCATATTGACCAAATCCTTTTTTTCCACCATAAATTGCAAATAAATTCTTTCCAGATCAGCCAATGTGATTGTCTGGATTTGTTTTCTCATTTTGTCTCTCATAGTTGAGGTCTCCCTATGATGCCAATTACAGGCCTCTCTCATCTTTGTAAGTGGGAGAACTTGTACAATTGGTGGCTGACTAAATACTTTTTTGCCCCACTGTATATATATATATATATATATATAGGGAGATGATAATTCCCAGATATGATACCCCAAGCAACCCTACTATCTTAGTCTGTGAGGACCACATTGCACATTGGGAGATCCCTCAGGGTGTAGAGGATGAGCCACTTTGGATGATAAGGGCGAAGCTCCAGATATAAATTCTTTTCGATAGTTGTCACCACATACATTTTGGGAAGAAGCTATATACTAATTATATTTACTTAGTTTTCTAGAAAACAAATGCTGTTTTTTTTAGAAACAAAAGGTTATAGAATAGGCCCAGCCTTCAAGTGGTTAATTGCTTTTTTGTAAATTATTTGTACACTGGGAAGACAATCGATGGCACAAAAAAAAGGGTTCAGTTCTAAGTAACACTATCTGCAGCTAAGTAGTAAAGAAAAAAAAATCTTTGGGGGATTGATGGATAATTTAAGTTGCTCTCCAGTAATAAATGCAGTTAATTTAATATGTGTCAATTTTTTTTTTCAAAAGCCAGGCATGCTGAGGAGCTTAACCGAGTGTAGTATTCTATAATGAAAAATTAATTATCCCAAATTGAAATATATTATCTATTTAATAACCTAAGTGACTTGGAAACATGCAAGCATGATTTTAATATTAGTAAAATATACAGCAGCAAAGGATGGACAGTCCACACAAAATGATATTTCGGTTCTAAGTGGAAGACAAATAGTTGAATCACTCATGGAGTAATCTGTGATGTCTCTCTACTGAAGTTTCCAGTTCTGGGTACCAGTTACAGCCATTATGAGGGCCTCAATCTCTGAACAACCTTGTGAACTTCCCCTATCCTTGTGTAACACTACCCTCGTAGGGGTCGCTGGATTTGATTGGGTCCCCTTCAGGGGCGGACTGACCATTTGGGTACTCGGGCACTGCCCGAGGGCGCAGGGTCAGTAGGGGGCACCATGAGATGCCCCCAGTACCTTTCATAGGCTTTTTTGGGTTTGGTTTGAGTGTGGGTGAGGACACAGGAGCCCCATGATCCCCTATTGTCCAGGAGCCCCAGGAGTTGTTAGTCCGCCTCTGGTCCCCCTGAGCTTTGCACAGACATTTTCCACACTTGTACCTTCAGAGTCAGCAGAACAGTCCTTTAGATAGTTTTTAGTTGTTTTTTTATTAAGGGGTAACAACTTGGATGGGGTCTAGGGGTATATGGGATGCCCAAGGAATTGTAGAACTTGAGGACGAGCTTCTTAGGAACTATGTACAAAAAATGTGGACTAGTAGAAAAATATAGCACTGTCCCTTTCTGGTGTACCTCCTCAGACACCGGATGAATCCTCCTCTTCAACCAGCTGTGCTGAGGGTATCTCTGAGTAAGGGGGTCCCAAGAGCTTGCAGTTAAGCAGTCCCAGATGAAGACTAGTTGGGTATTGCACCTGACCACCCTCTCCCCTTATTCAGCCAGGGGATGTAGGAGTACTCACACTGTCATCGCCTGCTAGCGTGGTGGGTTGGTGGCTCCTTCCCTGCTAACAGGTTGTCCTCCCAAGGAGACACTGAGGCAGTAGAAATCCTTCCATCCAGCATCCTGCCTGTGAATGATTGCACCAACTGTTGTCACCTTCTCACCAAGCTGCTTGGCCATAGTTTGGTAGCCCAGTCCAGCCTTGTGTAGGTCTACAATCTTGTCCCTGACATCCTTGGACAGATCTTTGGTCTTTGCCATGGTGGAGAGTTTGGAATCTGATGGTTTGATTGCTCCTGTGGACAGGTGTCTTTTATACAGGTAACAACATGAGATTAGCAGCACTCCCTTTAAGAGACTGCTTCTATTCTCAGCTTGTTACCTGTATGAAAGACACCTGGTAGCCAGAAATCCTGCTGAATGATAGGGGATCACATGCTTATTTCCCTCATGAACATGCAGATCAGTCATCATTTGTTAGACGCATTTCTGCTGAATTTGTTGTTGCTATTCTGTCTCTCAGTGTTACAATACACCGAACATTCGATTTTTAGATCGATCATTTCTTTGTGAGGGGCGAACATTCAATATCAGCAGGGGAGCAAATACGCATTTCCTTCACTGTATGTAAAAATATATGTTAAAATGACATTTTTATATGTAAAAAAAAGCTGAAGAATATATTTAAAAAAAATATTTACCAAATATTATTGGGTAATATTTTAGACGTAAGTGCTCACCATTTAGCCACTGTGCTGCCCCTATGTTTGTGTGCACTAAAATGAATTTAGATGTATTTTTTCCTAAATATTTGCATTTGATAAATGCCTACGCAAATATCACGTGACATAAGAAACTGCAACAGCCCCCATTTCATTCTCCAGGGCCTGAGATTTCAAAAATATCTAATGTTTGGGTGTCATGTTTCACATGACTGTCATATACCTTTAAGTGTTCTTTGTATTTTGTCTCTGCTCCTCCCTTTCCTCTGGTTTAGTTCATGCTGTATAGATAGCCCCACCCCTTTTCCCAGTAAGGCATTTCAGCTTCAAGCCTCATGTCATGAAGCAGGTCACATTATGATCTTTTGACCTATCCGATGTTCTTTGTTGTAAGATTCTCTCAGTTTATGGAATAAACTTCACAAGATCTACAAGGTGTCATCTGGATCGAGTCACTGCCTGTGTTATTCAACTAAGATTGGAGTTATCGCTATCTCATCACAGCTGTAAGTTACAGAGATCACACTATCAATGCTTAGATTGGAGAGACAGAACATTGGGGGGTGTTCTAAGTAATTCTCTAGCAAAGAAATGAAAAGTTAAAAATTAGAAAATTACCTCGAAGAGAAGGTTTCATTTTTCTCATCTGTAATTGTTACATTATTATGGATTTATACCCCCAGGGGCTATCACTGCTACATCCCAGAAATGTTGAGGGGTAACTGTCAGTAATTGAGGTTCACTTTTTTTTTTGTAAATATACTCTTATTTTTGGAGGATAGAGCCTTCCTGTCCCCTATGATAGCCATTCCTGTCCCGTTTGATAGCCATTCCTGTCCCCCATGATAGCCATTTCTGTCCCCTATGATAGCCATTCCTGTCCCCTATGATAGCCATTCCTGTCCCCCATGATAGCCATTCCTGTCCCCCATGATAGCCATACCTGTCCCCCATGATAGCCATACCTGTCCCCCATGATAGCCATACCTGTCCCCCATGATAACCATTCCAGTTCCCCATGATAGCCATTCCTGTCTCCCATGATAGCCATTCCTGTCCCCTATGATAGCCATTCCTGTCCCCTATGATAGCCATTCCTGTCCCCCATGATAGCCATTCCTGTCCCCCATGATAGCCATTCCTGTCCCCCATGATAGACATTCCTGTCCCCTATGATAGCTATTCCTGTCCCCCATGATAGCCATTCCTGTTCCCCATGATAGCCATTCCTGTCCCCCATGATAGACATTCCTGTCCCCCATGATAGACATTCCTGTCCCTTATGATAGCTATTCCTGTCCCCTATGATAGCCATTCCTGTCCCCCATGATAGCCATTCCTGTCCCCCATGATAGCCATTCCTGGGAATTCTGTGGCTCATGCCTTTTTTTTTTCTAGAGAACCGTCGGGCTGGATGTCAGTTCAGCTCATAAAACGGCTTTATTTATTATGCATGGGCGGCAGGTGCACATAAAATGGGATCCGGCACTCTTTTATGGATCTATAGTTATGCATGTGAATTTGTACAGATTAGAGTAAATAATATCAGCAATATGTGTTAATCCTTCATAAACCTCGCTTCCGTTTATAGTTTATTTTATAGTCGGCGCAGAACTCCGAAATCTAATGTTCTCTCCCGGAGGCTCGCCTCTTATCTACATTATCATTCCTAAAATGTCACTAAATGACACAGTGCAATGCAGAATATATTGGATCCTTCACATGCTCTGTGCCACCCGAAGCTTACAGTCTAATGTCTCTAGGATACCCATACAGCCTAAATGGGAGGGGGGGGAGGGTTAACCAACCAATCACAAATTCTCCCAGACATACGCCAATGCGGTAAGCCTTCCGTGAACAGTAGAGGATGTTATAACCGGAAAAGCAGGCCCGAATAAAGGGGGGGTGCTGGGGTGGGCTTTGCCCCCACCCCAGATTTTAGTTGTGCCCCCAGGTCTCCATGAGCGCATCTGCTGATCCATGAGGCACTCTGATGGGGACAGTTGATGTGACAGGACACACTGATGGGGACATTTGATGTAAGGGAGAACTTTGATGGGGAGAGTTAATGTAAGGGAGCACTCTGATGAACACAATTGATGTAAGGGAGACTCTGATGGGGACATTTGATGTAAGGGGGCACTCTGATGGGGACAGTTGATCTAAGGGGGCACTCTGATAGGGACAGTTGATGTAAGGGGGCACTCTGATGGGGACAGTTGATGTAAGGGGGCACTCTGATAGGGACAGTAGTTGATGTAAGGGAGACTCTGATAGGGACAGTTGATGTGAGGGGGCACTCTGATGGGGACAGTTGATGTGAGGGGGCACTCTGATGAACACAATTGATGTAAGGGAGACTCTGATGGGGACATTTGATGTAAGGGGGCACTCTGATGGGGACAGTTGATCTAAGAAGGCACTCTGATAGGGACAGTTGATGTAAGGGGTAACTCTGATGGGGACAGTAGTAAGTGGGCACTCTGATGGGGACAGTAGTAAGTGGGCACTCTGATGCGGACAGTTGATGTAAGGGAGCACTCTGATGGGGACAGTTGATGTAAGGGGGCACTCTGATGGGGACAGTTGATGTAAGGGAGCACTCTGATGGGAACAGTTAATGTAAGGGGGCACTCTGATGGGGACAGTTAATGTAAGGGGGCACTCTGATGAACAAAATTGATGTAAGGGAGACTCTGATGGGGACAGTTGATGTGAGGGGGCACTCTGATGGAGACAATTGATGTAAGGGGGCACTCTGATGGGGACAGTTGATCTAAGAGGGCACTCTGATGGGGACAGTTGATGTGAGGGGGCACTCTGATGGGGACATTTGATGTAAGGGGGCACTCTGATGGGGACAGTTGATCTAAGGGGGCACTATGATAGGGACAGTTGATGTGAGGGGGCACTCTGATGGGGACAGTTGATCTAAGGGGGCACTATGATAGGGACAGTTGATGTAAGGGGAGCTCTGATGGGGACATTTGATATAAGACGCACTCTGATGTGGACAGCTGACGTAAGGAGGTACTTTGATGAGGATCCTGATTGAGCGGGGAATCTGATAGGGACATTCGAGATATGGAGGCCCATATTCTGTTTAATCATGCAAATCTATTAACAGCCTAATAGATATTAGTGTTCCTTGTTCACTCCTGCAGTGCCTCTGCACTACCTGTCAGATGTTACTTCCAGGTTGTGACTCTTGGTACATACAGGTAGGTGAACAAGGAATATTGATTCCTTGCATCTCTTTCACACTGTTGACATTATGCCCCCTGAATTTGTATACTGCACCCCCAGATCAGATAGGCTAGATCTGGCCCAGCTTTATATCAATGGCCATTGTTGGGAATTGGATGTCCAAGTAGCTAATATAGGTATTATATCAGGTGTAGGAACAAGCTTTGGTTCAATCCAAACCCAAGTTTGATTGAATATGGAGGGAAGCTGTTAGCACTGAGCCAACCCGCTGTGGTCGGGATGCTCATGGCTTCATTGACCTGTTATGGTCACATGGCCATAGTCGGTCATTGACAGAAGGAGTGCCTGGTTCAAACGTCCAAGCACAATATTCCCAACGCACACATTCTTGAAACTGGCTGTAGATGTAAATGGGTGCTGCAGTGACCACCCACTGGAACCAAGAACATTCATAGTGAGAAGTATGTCACCAGCACACCAGGATCTCCAAAGGAGGTCCAAAGCTTTATTCAGTGATCACATCATGGCTATAATAGCGACATTTCTGACCCACATGAACCCCATCACACACCTGATGAAGGGGTCTTGCGTGACTCTGAAATGTTGCTATTATAACCACGATGTGATCACTGAATATAACTTTGGACCTGCTTTGTTGCAAAAGTTCATCTCACTTAAAGGACTTTTTGATGGTTAAGAGTGGCCAGCCGCCTTTAGTGCCATTGGAAGACCTTAGTTCTCATCAAGCCTTGACACAGGTCCCATAGTGCATTCTCTTGTGATTTTGTTACATTGACTGCTCAAGCTCTGAAGATGGGGGAAGCTTTTTTCCCCAAAAATATATTGGTTGTATTTGATGCTCGTAACTAGACTTGTGCGATTTGTTTCATTATGATTCGAAATTCAGGAAACTTTTTGTGATTTGTAGCACCAATAGTGTTAGAGAATCAGTTTGTCAGGACCTGGATCTCAACCTGCGACCTCTGCTGTGTCTCTTCTTGTTTCTGAGCACCTTGAGATGCTGGACAGCTCCCTCTCTTAGACAACCCTGCCTTGTTTCTAGTGAACCTTGAACATTTTGCTCCAGTGGTGTAACTAGAACCTTTCAGGGCCCTGGTTCAAGAAATCATGAAGGGCCCTTCCCTCTGAGCCCGGCGGCAGAATGCCGGGGCCTGGTTTCAAGTGAGACTTTTGTGACCCTGGTAGTTCTGCCACTGGTGTCAGTATTTTATTTTTTTAATCTTTATTTATTTATTTGTTACCTTTTTATGAAAAAAACAAAATTGTAAAAAAAATTATTATTTTGTACAATTTGTTTAGGAGCTCTGTTGGGGAGCTTTGGTGAGATATCAGACCTCTGATGTATCACTTTTTGGACAGAGAAAGGATATTGAGGACACAGCCCTCAACCACCATCTATGCAGCCTCAGATGCACAGAATAATTGGACAGGAATGGTTCTGTACAGAACTTCCCATCCGTTCACAAAATGAAGCATAGTAAACAAACTTTACTATGCTTCAGTTATGAATGAATCGTTACCGGTCACTGACTTTCCATTCAGATAAGGAAAGGGCTGGTAAATGACCCCTTCCCAGCTTTTCATCCTGACAGCATCACCCCCAGCAGACGGGCGGGAGGGAGAGCGGGAACCCAGCAGAGCTTCATGGGATGAGGGGGGGGGGGGAGCTAGAGAATACAAAAAAGGCAGCAGAAAAAAAGCTAAATAGGAGGAGTAGCGGGGGCGGCTGCATATAGAGGAACCGATCTCTCCATGTCCCTTCTGCAACCGCTGACTGCTGGCTTCTCCTCCACTCCCTCCCAGAGGCATTCAGCAGCAGCAGGAGAAACATGAAGAGATTGTTACCTCTCTATGTACCCGCCCTTCAGGGGGTCCCCTGTAGCATGGGGCCAGGGTGTAACCCTGCGACCCCTGTAGGTATGCCCCTGCTTTGCTCCTTCCATCCCACATGGAAGAGAAATATATTTCCAATATATTTCGAAAAAAATTATATATGTGACCTATATTTACAATATATTGGCCTACGCTAATATATTTTAACATGTATTCTAAAAAAAAGTAAATTTAATTATATTTTCTAAAGGAATATATTTAAAAAATAAACTCTTCAGCTTTTTTTTTTTAACATGCAAAAAAGTAATTTTAACAGCTTGTAAATGCATTCCAAAACTGTAGATTAAATGTATTTTCAAAGACATACATTTGAAAATGTATTTTTTTTAAATATTCTTCATATATTTTTTAAAATATAAAAAACACATCTCAACACACACTTTATATATATTTTTGAACTATATTGAATACGGCCAAAATTGTAGTATTTCAAATATATGTCAATATATTTTGGAATATTTAAAAAATATATTTAAAATACTTTTTTTTCCACATGGGATGAACTTCCCATTTTAGCAATGCATTTTTTTGTTTGCCGGATTATTGTGCTTTCTCTTGCCAATATCTCACTCTTGTCACTCCTGCTGCTGTCTGTATCTTTGCTACTAATACATTAATAACCGTTCACTTGTTCCTCAATTACGCTTCTGCTTGATCCCAATCTGCTGGTTACCGACCTTTACCTTGTTTACTGACTACACTTCTGCTTGATCCCCACCTCCTATATCTGCCAGTAGACCCCGACTTGCTTGCCTCCTGGTGGGGCAATCCTAAGGACCGTGACCTGGTACTAACACGCAGCAAAACCCATCCCCACCATCAGGAGCTCTGGTGAACGCCCATTAGTGCTTAGACCACATGTGAGCCCATGCCAACCGCCAGGGAGACCTGCTTGTATACCAATCCTACTGCTCGGTAGGAGTCCCACTACTGCAGGGGTGTCAAACTGGTGGCTCTCCAGCTGTTGCTAAACTACAAGCCCCATCATGCCTCTGCCTTTGGGAGTCATGCTTGTAACAGTCAATCTTGCAATGCCTCATGGGTCTTGTAGTTCGGCAACAGCTGGAGGGCCGCCAGTTTGACACCCGTGGTCTACTGCTATAGATGCCGGTCTATGAGCCTGACCATAACGCAGTTGCAGTTCTATGGCTTTTGCTTTCCTTGCAGGTGGTCAGCATGATGGTTGCAGTGTTTGTTACACAGAAAATTGCACCCCTTAGCAGGGGCGGACTGACAACTCATGGGGCCCCGGGGCAATAGGGGATCATGGGGCCCCTGTGTCCTTGCCCAAACTCAAAAAAGCCTATGAAAAAGGTACCAGGGGCATCTCATGGGGCCCCCTACTGACCCCGGGCCCTCGGTCAATGCCCGAGTTTCCAAATGGTCAGTCTGCCCCTGCCCCTTAGTGTCTGAAAACATGCATATGAAACCTCTTGTAGCCTCCCTAGCGGTCTGATGATGTCAGTATTTCTGTGCTCAAAGCGGTACATTTTTTTGCATGGAAATATGTATTTTTTTATTGTAGGCCTGTAATTCTTAGGAATAACTCACTGAAATCTGTCGAACAAGAGTCTAGTAAACATCCCGGGGAGGATAAAACTTGAAACACGAAATCATAAATTATAATTTAATAAATAATCATAAAAAATAATATAATAATAATAAATGTAATTCAATAATATAATCAAACCAAAAACACTGAAATGTGAAATAGAGCGCCAAGTTCGCACATCGCTGAGCAAAGTCGCAGAATCGTTTTCAGTGTCTGATGAGGAATTTCCCCCACGAATCATTATCACTCAATTCTGCAAGTGGTTCTGATTTACTATCGCTGTTCTCTAGCTGCTCTAAAACCGCGTCTGACCTAAAGGGACGCTTTTTGGACGCCATGGACGTTTCTCAGTTTCCAGGCAGAAAGAACAGTAAAAATGCAGGCAGGGCGTCGGACAAAGCACTCGGGACAAAATGTATGTGAAATGGTTTGATGCAGGAATGTTATACTATGTGATTTTAGTGTATTTAGTGAATGTCACTTTTACAATTTTCAAATTTCCCGCCAGTTCCGCCCCCCGTACGTCCCGACGTCGCAGGGAACGGAACCCAGAAGGCAGATGCCGGCATCCCCCGGAGGACATTGCCGGGGGGGACATCGCGGGAGCGCAGGACAAGGTAAGTGATCGAGTGATCCTGGAGCAACGCTGCAGTGTATTCCCGAGTGTAGCTCGGGGGGGGGTTACCGCTTGTGGTGCTGAAACTTTACCCCGAGCTACACTCGGGAATACCGCCAGGGGGGTTAAAAACACTAAGAAACAGCCAACATGCAAAAAAAATCTAAAAGTATTGTAATATTGTTATAATAACCTCAAGATACGAAGTCATTTCCTTTGCTCAGCTCATGACATCTTCTCTCTCTTTGGAAAGTGATGATTGTGGGAAATGGCGCCGTATATATTATATTAAATGATACATTGTAATCCAGCTGCAAGACGAGGAGACAATGGAATCATTTCTCTCACCCTTTTATCTCACCTGACTAGACAAGCGACTGTAAGTACCGATCATTACAAGATAACTTGACATTTAGCGACTGACGACACATTTTATTATTGTTAATTGGTGTCATTTTATTTTTCTAGGAGGACAATTATTTCACATTAACCACTTTTTATCCATGGGCCAAACGGGGGCAGTGCAGAGGCGGGTTAACGTTCATAAACGGCGCCAGCCATTTTGGACTGTGCGCGCTCCCTGGGAGCGCGCGGCACCGCGATCCGGTGCCTGCTGTGACCTCTGTGTGATCTCTGTGTTGGCCAATCAGTGATCACATGAAGAGTAGTAAGCAATGATGTCACTTCTGACATCATTGCTTACTACTTGTGAAATCTGCGAATGATCACCGAGGTCACATGGTACAGGGCAATTCACAACAGCCTTCTACCGTGATCCGGTGCCCGCTGTGACCTCTGTGTGAGGTCCCGAACATGTGGTCACTGATTGGCCAATCAGTGATCACATGAAGAGTAGTAAGCAAGATGTCACTTCTGACATCATTGCTTACTACGTGTGAAATCTGTGAATGATCACAGAGATCACATGGTACAGGGCCATTCGCAACAGCCTTGTACCATGTGACAAGCTGTGACCAATCACAGCTCACACAGTATTTCTCAATGGCTGCAAGAATGCAGCCAGAGAGAAGGAGAAATGATTGCTTTTACAGCCTTTATGGGTGTAAAAGCAATCAGTGTAAAAAAAAAAAAAAAAATCTTCATCACCCCCCACAAGTAGTACAGTGTCACTATGGTGACAGAATGTAAAAAAAAATATAAATAATATAAAAAAAATAAAATAAAAATATAAAAAAATGTTTTGAAAAATTATCATTTTTGGTTATAAACTAATTCGCGTTACTTTTTTTTTTTACTAAAAAGATAACGGAATACATTTTAGCTAAAATTTATGAAGAATGACTTGTAAGAAACTTTTTTTGGACTTTTTCATGTATATAGCAAAAACAAAATCCCAGTGGTGAATAAATACCACCAAAATAAAGCTTTATCTGTCTAAAAAAATGCTACAAAATTCATATGGGTACAGTGTTGCATGACCGCGCAATTGTCATTCAAAGTGTGATAGCGCTGAAAGCTGAAAATTGGCCTGGACAGGAAGGGCGTGAAAGTGTCAGGAATTGAAGTGGTTAAAACTAAGCTTTTTTTGTGAGTTTCTTAGCAGGGGCAGACTGACAACTCATGGGGCCCCCGGGCAATACGGGATCATGGGGCCCTTGTGTCCTTGCCCAAACTCAAAAAAGCCTATGAAAAAGGTACCAGGGGCATCTCATGGGGCTCCCTAGTGACCTCGGGCCCTCGGGCAGTGCCCGAGTTTCCAAATGGTTAGTCCGCCCCTGTTTCTTAGTGAATGTAATCAATCAGCCTACTATATCCCTCCCCCATAGTGGTTAGCAATATGAGGATTTGGAAGAGGAGGGATGGAGGGGAGTGTTTCCTTACCCCCCCGTGTATACACTCACATGTGTGACTAGAGTAGAGTAATGTGGAAGGAAAAATAAGGGCTTAGGAGAAAACTGAAACTGGAGCATGCTCAGTAGATGACAACAGCTGGTCTACACAATCTCATGCTGCAGTGGGGACACAGAAAAGATGAGAGGGACAGCTGAGTGGTTAAGACATCCATCGATAATACGTTTAGGATCCTTGCACGTTGATGTAATGCCTTTCTGATGTATGTATGTAGGATCTTGCTGTCAGAGGCTGATAGAATGATCCTGCATAAAAAATGAAGCCTGTAAAGTGCTTGGATTTATGTATGGACGGGGGCATTTATGCGCACGGAAACATCTGGAAGATTCTTCCATTCATTTTTTCTTTCAAGGCATTCGATCTGACTCAATTTGATTCTGAGCTCAGAACCTCACCGCTAGCCCAATTGTATCCACAGCTCCAGCCCTGAGGAAGGGAGAAGCATTTCCCCCGAAACGCGTCGGCTTCTCTCAATCAATAAACACTTGGACCTAAACTTCTTCAGTGTCATGAACGTTTGTACTGGGTGCTCCTCCTCACTCACCCTATAGCTGGATTCATTTTTTCAGCCAAGGATTACTTTTACGCAACAAAATCGAATTGGACCATGCTTAGTAGGGGAATTTTTTTTTTGCCTTCCTCTGTATCAGCTGTGGATATAGGATTGTGTACATGGAGGCTTTCTATTTTACTTGTTATGGCAGATCCAACCGGGATGGGGCTTTTGGAGGGGACTACAGGCTAGCCTCTTGCCTATTGACCATGGCACTGGCATCTGAGGAGGCTCCATTCCTTGGTGCGCTCCTGGGGGGACCTTTGTAGCAGTTTACTTCGGATTCAAGTCTGTGTCTCCCGAAAACCCACAGACTCTGAGAACTAGAAGACCAGGATACAGAATTGGGATGCTCAAACCAGGATTGAATGTTTCAACCCCCCACCCCCTTCCTAGTCTCAGAGACTCTAAGAAAATGTTAATATAATCAGCTCAAAACAAACCTGATGCTGAGGACTCTTTATGTAATGTATTTACTGTCTTTTTCCCATTGTGTGCCGCCTAGGTGTCGCCTAGGCATCCCATTGTTAATTGAGTTAATTGAGTCACCTATTGTTTGTCTGTTGGCAAGTCCTCTTGGAGGCTTCTGCAGGATGAGATTACTGTGATATCAGAGTCACCTATCTAATCCGATTGACCTTGGCCAATCCCCAAGCAGGAGGCTTGGCATGGGGCCAGGGCAGCCCTTAAAGTGTTACTAAACCCCAGACCCTGCATTCACTATATCTGATCTCCCCGGACCCTGCATTCACTATATCTGATCTCCCCGGACTCTGCATTCACTATATCTGAACTCCCTGGACCCCGCATTCACTATATCCGATCTCCCCGGAACCTGCATTCACTATATCTGGTCTCCCTGGATCCTTCGTTCACTATATCTGCTCTCCAGACCCTGCGTTCACTATATCCAGTCTCCCCGGATCCTGCATTCACTATATCCGCTCTCGCTGGACCCCGCATTCACTATATCTGCTCTCCCCGGACCCTGCATTCACTATATATGGTCTCCTAGGACCCTTCATTCACTATATCCGCTCTCCTCAGACCCTGCATTCACTATATCTGCTCTCCCCGGACCCTGCATTCACTATATCTGGTCTCCCCGGACCCTACATTCACTATATCCGCTCTCCCCAGACCCCGCATTCAGTATATCTGGTCTCCCCGGACCCTGGATTCACTATATCTGCTCTCCCTGGACCCTGCATTCACTAAATCTGTTTTCCCCGGACCCTGAGTTATCTATATCCGCTCTCACTGGACCCCACATTCACTATATCCACTCTCCCCGGACCCTGCATTCACTATATCTGCTCTCCCTGGACCCTGCATTCACTATATCCGTCTCCTCGGACCCTGCATTCACTATATCCACTCTCCCTGGACCCTGCGTTCACTATATCTGCTCTCCCTGGACCCCGCATTCACTATATCCGCTCTCCCCGGACCCCACATTCACTATATCCGTTCTCTCCAGACCCTGCATTCACTATATCCAGTCTCCCCGGACCCTGAATTCACTATATCTGGTCTCCTAGGACCCTTATTCACGTTATCTGTTCTCCCCAAAACCTGCATTCACTATATCTGGTCTCCTAGGACCCCGCATTCACTTTATCCGCTCTCCCCGGACCCTACATTCACTACATCTGGTCTCCCCAGACACTGCATTCACTATATCCGGTCTCCCCAGACCCCGCATTCACTATATCCGCTCTCCCCGGACCCTGCATTTACTATATCCGCTCTCCCCGGACCCTGCATTCACTATATCCGCTCTCCCCGGACCTTGCATTCACTATATCCACTCTCCCCGGACCCTGCATTTACTATATCCGCTCTCCCCGGACCCTGCATTCACTATATCCGCTCTCCCCGGACCCTGCATTCACTATATCCGCTCTCCCCAGACCCTGCACATTCACTATATCCGCTCTCCCCGGACCCTGCATTCACTATATCCGCTCTCCCCGGACCCTGCATTCACTATATCCGTTCTCCCCGAACCCTGCATTCACTATATCCGCTCTCCCCGGACCCTGCATTCACTATATCCGCTCTCCCCGGACCCCGCATTCACTATATCTGCTCTCCCCGGACCCTGCATTCACTATATCTGCTCTCCCCAGACCCCGCATTCACTATATCCGCTCTCCCCGGACCCTGCATTCACTATATCTGCTCTCCCCGGACCCTGTATTCACTATATCTGGTCTCCCCGGACCCTGCATTCACTATATCTGGTCTCCCCGGACCCCGCATTCACTATATCCACTCTCCCCGAACCCCGTATTCACTATATCCGCTCTCCCCGGACCCTGCATTCACTATATCCTCTCTCCCCAGACCCTGCATTCACTATATCCGCTCTCCCCAGACCCTGTATTCACTATATCTGGTCTCCCCGGACCCCGCATTCACTATATCCGCTCTCCCCGGACCCCGCATTCACTATATCCGCTCTCCCCGGACCCCGCATTCACTATATCCGCTCTCCCCGGACCCCGCATTCACTATATTCGCTCTACCCGGACCCTACATTCACTATATCCGGTCTCCCTGGACCCTGCATTCACTATATCTGCTCTCCCTGGACCCCGCATTCACTATATCTGCTCTCCCCGGACCCCGCATTCACTATATCCGCTCTCCCCGGACCCCGCATTCACTATATCCGCTCTCCCTGGACCCCGCATTCACTATACCCGCTCTCCCCGGACCCTGCATTCACTATATCCGCTCTCCCTGGACCCCGCATTCACTATATCCGCTCTCCCCGGACCCCGCATTCACTATATCCGCTCTCTCTGGACCAACCCACCAGCTCATAGGAACAGGACTGAGTGAGTAATCCTACGCCCCCTGGGCCAGCTAAGAGGAAAGCAGGACTCTGGTGGAAAACTGTATTAGCTCCTTGCCTGGGACTGTTTACTGTACCTTAAAATGGTAAGCACTGGGTCCCCCGCCCAGGGATTCCTCCAGTCAGCTGGATAGAGGAGGATTATTTGGGGTCTGGGGTTGAACACCAGTAGTGGTTGGAGAGCCTTCCAAGAAGAGAATTTTGCTGTGTGAAGACTTGTACATAGTTCAAGGGAGTTGTCCTCAGTTGCAGTTCCCTTGGGCATCCCATATACCCCTTACCCCATCCAAGTTATTTACCCCTTAACAGGGGCGGACTGACCATTTGGAAACTCGGGCACTGCCCAAGGGCCCGGGGTCAGTAGGGGGCCCCATGAAATGCCCCTGATACCTTTTTCATAGGCTTTTTTGAGTTTGGGCAAGGACACAGGGGCCCCATGATCCCCTATTGCCCAGGGGCCCCATGAGTTGTCAGTCCGCCCCTGCCCCTGCCCCTTAATAAAATCCTCCCCAAAAAAATAAAGCTCAAGGACTGTTTACTGTGTCCTGGACACAAGTCTGTGAGGAATGTTGCCTGGCTGTGCAGGACCACCAGGAGACCCAATTCTCTAGCAACTCCTGTATAGGACCTGGGTGGCCCTACATCAGGGCTCTCAGGGCATCAACTTTGTGTTTCATTGTGTCCCATTGGGGAGACTTCTCTTCATTCCCTGTCCCATAGCCAAAAAAGGAAGTGGCAGAAAATCCCTGCAAATTAGGGGAATCCATTGGATCTCAGATCACTAGAATTAGTGTCCCCATTGTAAGATTTCCCCTCTATTACTTTTCTGGGGACAACCCAAAATGTGGGAATTTTTTTGCTTTCACTCTGGGTGATAATGGTAAATGGGACAAATAGAGGGGGCGATTCTCCTTAATGGGGGGCACCGACAGCAATAAAAAGCTGACGGGGTCTAATCCCTCTCCAATCCCATATGGAAGGAAAATATATATTAAATATATTTTAAAAACTACCACTACAATTTTGGCCGTATTCAAGATATATATATATATATATACACTGCATGTTGAAATGCATTTTTTATACAAAATATATGAAAAAATATTTTTAAAAGTATATTTTTAAAAAAAATATTCTTCAGATTTTGTTAACATTAAAAAAGTTTATTTTAACATATATTTCTACATATATTTGTAAATGCATTCCAAAAATGTAGATTAAATGTATTTTTAAAGACATACAGTATAGTTGAAAATGTATTTTTACAAATATTTTTCATATATTTTGTAATATATAAAAAACACATTTCAACATGAAGTATATATATATATCTATATAGATATATATATATACTGGAGCTGAAGGGGAGGAGCCTGTACACCTGTGCAAGACTGAAGGGGAGAAGCCGGTACACCTGTGCAAGACTGAAGGGGAGGAGCCGGTACACCTGTGCAAGACTGAAGGGGAGGAGCTGGTACACCTGTGCAAGACTGAAGGGGAGGAGCCGGTACACCTGTGCAAGACTGAAGGGGAGGAGCTGGTATACCTGTGCAAGACTGAAGGGGAGGAGCTGGTACACCTGTGCAAGACTGAAGGGGAGGAGCCAGTACACCTGTGCAAGACTGAAGGGGAAGATCTGGTACACCTGTACAAGACTGAAGGGGAGGAGCCAGTACACCTGTGCAAGACTGAAGGGGAAGATCTGGTACACCTGTACAAGACTGAAGGGGAGGAGCCAGTACACCTGTGCAAGACTGAAGGGGAGGAGCTGGTACACCTGTGCAAGACTGAAGGGGAGGAGCCGGTACACCTGTGCAAGACTGAAGGGGAGGAGCCGGTACACCTGTGCAACACTGAAGGGGAGGGTCCAGTACACCTGTGCAAGACTGAAGGGGAGGAGCTGGAACACCTGTGCAAGACTGAAGGGGAGGATAGAAATCACCTTTAACCTCTGAAGACTGGCACCTCCTGGCCCTTTAAGTGGTTTCTGATTCTGGGAGGTGAGGCCGCTGTGATTGGCTGTCACAGTAGTCACATGATCAGAAAGGTCCCAAGTAGCGATCGGGAGCTTTCCATTGGGTACCAGTAACAATGCCTGGAGCGTGCAGGGTGCTTGCACTGGGCATGGGTTTGTTTAAATTTTGGTACTCAAACATGCGGCCTCTCAGGGTCAAGGCCCACCCATTGAGAGGCCGCATATATTTGCATACTTTGGGCGCAAAAAGGTTAAAAAGTAATACAAAATCCCCCACAGAGCGCAAACCTTCAAATCAAATGGTCCTACCTAAGACTTTCCCCAGGGTGAGAGACTTGATGGCTTTGAAATAGATATCCGATGAAAAATGATGCCGCTGCTTCAGGATCTTGTCAACCTGAAAATAAAAAAAATGTTTGTTACAAAATAATATAAAAATACATTACAGAAGAATCTAACAGTCGCAGTGCGCACAAAGCAATTCCATGCTGTCACCGGAGCAGCGGACAGTCCTTAAAGTCTCCACGCATCTGACGCCTGCGTGCGTTCCCTGGGAGCACGCAGTGGCACGATCTGTGCCCCGTGTCCACCAGGCACAGCGCAACATGGATGTGCCGTGAGTGGCCCCAGTACCATGTGATTGCTGATTAGCCAATCAGCGATCACATTTACAGTAGTAAACAAGATGTCATTTCCTGGCATCACTGTTTACTACTGTAAGCTATGTGATCGATCACAGAGATCACATGGTACAAGGCCATTCACAGCAGCCCTGTATCATGTGATAAGCTGTGACCAATCATAATCATGGCTGTAAAAGTAATCACAGTGTTGAAAAAAGTATAAAATCCTGATCACCCCTTACAAGTATTACATTCTCACTATGGTGACACTGTACTGCTATGGTGATGGTATGTAATAAAAAAAACCTAAATACATAAATAAATAAAAATGTAAAAAATAAAAATATACAAACTTTTTTTTTAAATTAGAATTTTGTTTTTCTAAATACTGATTTGTGTTATTTTTTTTACCAAAAATAGTAGCAGAATATATTTTGACCAGGATTTTTGACAAAAGATTGTTTATTTGCAAAATGTTATAAGAAAAACACATTTCCCCCCCCCCCCAAAAAAAGTGTCTTTTTTCATCATATACCAAGAAATAAAAAGTCCAGTGGTGATCAAATATCACAAAAAAAAAGCTCTATTTGTGTGAAAAAAATTATATAATGTGGGTACAGTGTTGCATGACTGCGCAATTGTCATTCAAAGTTTTTTTCCCGCCATATTTTAAGACTTTTTTCATTTATATAGCAAAAAAATAAAGTCCCAACAGTGATTAAATACACCAAAGAAACCTCTGTTTGTGTGTGAAAAAAAATGATATAACGCTTTATACGGGTACAGTGTTGCATGACCGCGCAATTGTCATTCAAAGTGTGATAGCGCTCAGAGCTGAAAACTGGATTGGGCAGGAAGGGGGTGAAAGTGTCCGGACTGGAAGGGGGGGAAAGTGTCCGGACTGGAAGGGGGGGAAAGTGTCCGGACTGGAAGGGGGTGAAAGTGTCCGGACTGGAAGGGGGGGAAAGTGTCCGGACTGGAAGGGGGGGAAAGTGTCCGGACTGGAAGGGGGGGAAGTGTCCGGACTGGAAGGGGGTGAAAGTGTCCGGACTTGAAGGGGGTGAAAGTGTCCGGACTGGAAGGGGGGGAAGTGTCCGGACTGGAAGGGGGGGAAAGTGTCCAGACTGGAAGGGGGGGGGAAGTGTCCAGACTGGAAGGGGGTGAAAGTGTCCGGACTGGAAGGGGGTGAAAGTGTCCGGACTGGAAGGGGGGGGGAAGTGTCCGGACTGGAAGGGGGTGAAAGTGTCCGGACTGGAAGGGGGGAAAGTGTCCGGACTGGAAGGGGGGAAAGTGTCCGGGCAGGAAGGGGGTGAAAGTGTCCGGACAGGAAGGGGGGGAAAGTGTCCGGACTGGAAGGGGGGGAAAGTGTCCGGACTGGAAGGGGGTGAAAGTGTCCGGACAGGAAGGGGGGGAAAGTGTCCGGACTGGAAGGGGGGGAAAGTGTCCGGACTGGAAGGGGGGGAAGTGTCCAGACTGGAAGGGGGTGAAAGTGTCCGGACTGGAAGGGGGTGAAAGTGTCCGGACTGGAAGGGGGTGAAAGTGTCCGGACTGGAAGGGGGGAAAGTGTCCGGGCAGGAAGGGGGTGAAAGTGTCCGGACAGGAAGGGGTGGAAAGTGTCCGGACTGGAAGGGGGGGAAAGTGTCCGGACTGGAAGGGGGTGAAAGTGTCCGGACAGGAAGGGGGGGAAAGTGTCCGGACTGGAAGGGGGGGAAAGTGTCCGGACTGGAAGGGGGGGAAGTGTCCAGACTGGAAGGGGGTGAAAGTGTCCGGACTGGAAGGGGGTGAAAGTGTCCGGACTGAAGGGGGGGAAAGTGTCCGGACTGGAAGGGGGGAAAGTGTCCGGACAGGAAGGGGGGGAAAGTGTCCGGACAGGAAGGGGGGGAAAGTGTCCGGACAGGAAGGGGGGGAAAGTGTCCGGACTGGAAGGGGGGGGAAAGTGTCCGGACTGGAAGGGGGTGAAAGTGTCCGGACTGGAAGGGGGTGAAAGTGTCCGGACTGGAAGGGGGGAAAGTGTCCGGACAGGAAGGGGGTGAAAGTGTCCGGACTGGAAGGGGGGGGAAGTGTCCGGACTGGAAGGGGGTGAAAGTGTCCGGACTGGAAGGGGGGGAAGTGTCCGGACTGGAAGGGGGTGAAAGTGTCCGGACTGGAAGGGGGTGAAAGTGTCCGGACTGGAAGGGGGGGAAGTGTCTGGACTGGAAGGGGGGGGAAGTGTCCAGACTGGAAGGGGGTGAAAGTGTCCGGACTGGAAGGGGGTGAAAGTGTCCGGACTGGAAGGGGGTGAAAGTGTCCGGACTGGAAGGGGGTGAAAGTGTCCGGACTGGAAGGGGTAAATAAAGAATGAGACATGGTGCGCAATGTAGAGCATCCATTGGACTTGAATGTGTTTGGTGAGATGTCACTTCCAATGTCAGGATGATATAATCACACGGCGGGATAATTACATTCTGTGCACCTCAGACCACCAGGAGTAAAAAGCCACAACCCGTCTGCTCGCAGAATGTTCTCGAATTTCGGTATAGGTGTTCTGGAACATGCAATCTAATTTGCATCTAAATCTAAAAGTGATTATAAAGACTAAGAAAAAGTTTTTGGTTTTTTTAACCACTTGCCGACCCGCTCAAAGTCAATGTACTGCAAGCAGGTGGCAGGTGCGACAACGTGCAGCTTTCTTTCGGATTTGGGGTGCGCGTGCAGGGACTTCTAGAACCCTGGATGGATAAAGACTTCTAGAACCCTGGACGGATAAAGACTTCTAGAACCCTGGATGGATAAAGAATTCCAGAACCCTGGATGGATGGAAGACTTCCAGAACCCTGGATGGATGGAAGACTTCCAGAACCCTGGATGGATGGAAGACTTCTAGAACCCTGGACAGATAAGGACTTTTAGAACCCTGGATGGATAAAGACTTCTAGAACCCTGGATGGATAAAGACTTCTAGAACCCTGGACGTATAAAGACTTCTAGAACCCTGGATGGATAAAGACTTCTAGAACCCTGGATGGATAAAGACTTCTAGAACCCTGGACGGATAAAGACTTCTAGAACCCTGGATGGATAAAGACTACTAGAATCCTGAATGAATAAAACAATTCTAGAATTCCAGATGATAGAATGCTGGACAGATATAAACTTTTAGAATTCTGAATGGATAAAAACTTCTAGACTCCAGGACGGATAAAGACTTCTATAATCCTGGATGACTAAAAACGTCTAGAATCCTAGATGATAAAATCCTAAACAGATATAAACATTTCAAATTTTTAAATGGATAAAGTCTTCTGGAATCCTGGATCAATAAAGACTTCTAGAATCCTGGACGGATAAAGACTTCTAGAGTCCTGGATGGATAAAGACTTCTAGAATCCTGGACGGATAAAGACTTCTAGAGTCCTGGATGGATAAAGACTTCTAGAATCCTGGACGGATAAAGACTTCTAGAGTCCTGGACGGATAAAGACTTCTAGAGTCCTGGACGGATAAAGACTTCTAGAGTCCTGGACGGATAAAGACTTTTAGAATCCCATATGAAAGAATCCTAGATGGATACAAACTTAGAATTTTGAGTAGATAAAGACTTCTAGAAACCTAAACAGATAAAGACTTCTAGAAACCTAAACAGATAAAGACTTCTAGAATCCTGGACGGATAAAGACTTCTAGAAACCTAAACAGATAAAGACTTCTAGAATCCTGGACGGATAAAAACTTCTAGATTTCTGGACAGATAAAGACTTCTAGAATTCTGGACGGATAAAGACTTCTAGAATCCTGGATGGATAAAGACTTCTAGAATCCTGGATAACTAACAACGTCTAGTATCCTGGATAATAAAGACTTTTAGAATTCTAGATGGATAAAGAGTTTTGGAATCCTGGACAGAGATGAACTTCTAGAATCCTGGATGATGACTTGTTGGCGCTCCCAAAGCTGGTTGGCTCTTTGGTGTCTTGTTATCAGCAAACAATAATATGACACACTTTTGGATTCTGGATCTTTGCTCTGGAGCTCTCATTAGACTTTTTACTTGCGGATCTTAAATTTTGGTTCCACTAAACAGGGAATCTCTGACGGGGGATGGGGAGGGAAGTGATAATTTGATGGAATATTTCTTTGATCGATCTCATTCCCCATACTTAGCATGGCCAGGATAAATCTAGATCCCCCACATTACCTGGATTGTCAGTTCCTTCCCTTCTCTGGTGACCTTCACATGATGCCGCGTTGGGTGGTTTTCTGGACCCTTCAAGTCCAATGTGAACACGTGCATCCCTTCTCTGCCAAGTTTATATCTCACTTGTAAACTACCTGGAAAAAAAAGAAATCCAGAAAATAAACCTTGTGACCAGAAAACATAAACATGACATATTCATGGTGTATACGAGAATATCGAACGCAATGCTAAACTGGACAGTGAACTTTTTTTAATTAACTTCTAGAGGTCGTTCACATTCCTCCCGTTGGCAGAGTGACTCTTCCTCTAGAGCAGGGGTCTCCACACCTTCCAAACAAAGGGCCAGTTTTCTGGTCTTCTGCCTTAAGGGGGCCGGACTGTAATCAGTCGACGACGCAAGAAGTGGGCAGCCAAAAAGGCAAAGGACGGATGCAAATGTGGAAAATGAAAAGGTTACAGGAATCTAGAGGAAAAGACCGGAACCCTGGCCTGACAAGTGGATTCTCCACCACGACAATGCTCCTGCACATGATGCGTTACATGTTCACGAGTTCCTGGACAAAAATGCCTTCAGAAACTTGACCAGCCACCCTATTCCCTTGACTTAGCACCCTGCGACCTTTGGGTGTTTCCAAAATGTAAAAATGCCTTAAAAGGACGCACATTTGATGACATCCTGGGCATCCAGCGCGCCGCGACAAAGATACTACGCCGCTTTCCGGAAACCAAATCCCATGGATGCTTCTGGCAATAGCACAGCCATCTAGAAAACCGCATCGCTTCACAAGGGGGCTACTTTGAAGGTGACAACAGCCGCTAGTGTATAGCTAAGCAAACATTTTTTTTATTGTAGTCAGTTCTGGGATTTAAATTGTCACATCTCACCTATATAAAAAAAACCCTAAAAAACCCCAAACATCCAATACTGTGGGGTTTTTTTTATGGATCTTCAATTCCTTTGGGGAGAGGATGTGAATGTAAACCAGTAAACACCCCATACACTCCGAGATATATTAGAAATTGAATTTTCATAAGAGCGCCCCCGCACATTTCTAGCAACAAATCTTGTTTTCAATTATTTTGCCCAATAATTACCTGTCTAGGCCGTGATTTATGCTCTCCCGTGGATTTCATGTATGTAGTTGAATAATTTAGGATCATAGTAAAACTAGAAGCCAATTGCCGGGACACCGAAATGGAATACAAACAGTCCCGCCTCTAGTCCCCCCTCTACCTATAGCCCCCCTCTAGTCCCCTCTCTAGCCCCCCTCTGGTCCCCTCTCTAGTCCCCCTTATAGCCCCCTCTAGCCCCCTCTCTAGTCCCCCAACTAGCCCCCCTCTAGTCCCCTCTCTAGTACCCCCTATAGCCCCCTCTAGCCCCCTCTCTAGTCCCCCAACTAGCCCCCCTCTAGTCCCCTCTCTAGTCCTTC
The DNA here is from genome assembly GCF_062004578.1 of Staurois parvus. Classification (NCBI taxonomy): domain Eukaryota; kingdom Metazoa; phylum Chordata; class Amphibia; order Anura; family Ranidae; genus Staurois; species Staurois parvus. The sequence goes on from NW_028317975.1 coordinate 5,379,565, forward strand.
CTCTAGTCCCCCCTCTAGTCCCCCTCTCTAGCCCCCCCTCTAGCCCCCCCTCTAGCCCCCCTCTCTAGCCCCCCTCTAGCCCCCCTCTCTAGACCCCTCTAGCCCCCCTCTCTAGCCCTCCTCTAGCCCCCTCTCTAGCCCCCCTCTAGCCCCCCTCTAGTTCCTTCTGCGGAAACGGGAGAAGGTACAAAACTTGCAGATAAGAATGTTCCTGTTATCAAGTCAGTAATAAAATATGTTAACGACAAAAAAGAAATACCATGCGGAAGAGGTGCCAAAACCGGAGCCCACAGAGTCTGCGGCAGATCTGCATAGAAGCCAATCGGCTTCCAGGTTTTATTGTCAAGGCTTCATTGGGCAAGCTGAAGGTAGAAGCTGATTGGCTGCCATGCACAGCTCCACCGGATTCTGGGCGCTCCAGTTTTAGAAAATCCTCCCATGCACTGATTGTAAATATAGAGTATATATCAGGGGCGGACTGACAACTCATGGGGCCCCCGGGCAATAGGGGATCATGGGGCCCCTGTGACCATGCCCAAACTCAAAAAAGCCTATGAAAAAGGTACCAGGGGCATCTCATGGGGCCCCATACTGACCCCGGGCCCTCGGGCAGTGCCAGAGTTTCCAAATGGTCAGTCCGCCCCTGCTATATATATATATATATAGAGAGAGAGACATATGTATATCCACAAGGTCGGCCTAAATGCTCATTTGCTTTATCTATCCGCTCTCCCCGGACCCTGCATTCACTATATCCGCTCTCCCCGGACCCTGCATTCACTATATCCGCTCAACCCGGACCCTGCATTCACTATATCTGGTCTCCCCGGACCCTGCATTCACTATATCCGCTCTCCCCAGACCCTGCATTCACTATATCCGCTCTCCCCTGACCCTGCATTCACTATATCCGCTCAACCCGGACCCTGCATTCACTATATCTGGTCTCCCCGGACCCTGCATTCACTATATCTGGTCTCCCCGGACCCCGCATTCACTATATCCGGTCTCCCCGGACCCCGCATTCACTATATCCGCTCTCCCCGGACCCCGCGTTCACTATATCCGGTCTCCCCGGACCCCGCATTCACTATATCCGCTCTCCCCGGACCCCGCATTCACTATATCCGCTCTCCCCGGACCCGGCATTCACTATATCCGGTCTCCCCGGACCCGGCATTCACTATATCCGGTCTCCCCAGACCCTGCATTCACTATATCCGCTCTCCCCGGACCCCGCATTCCCTATATCCGCTCTCCCCAGACCCTGCATTCACTATATCTGCCCTCCCTAGACCCTGCATTCACTATATCCGCTCTCCCAGGACCCTGCATTCACTATATCTGCTCTTCCCGGACCCCGCATTCACTATCTCTGGTCTCCCCGGACCCTGCATTTACTATATCTGGTCTCCCCGGACCCTGCATTCACTATATCCGCTCTCCCCGGACCCTGCATTTACTATATCTGGTCTCCCCGGACCCTGCATTCACTATATCCGCTCTCCCCGGACCCCGCATTCACTATATCTGGTCTCCCCGGACCCTGCATTCAATATATCCGCTCTCCCCGGACCCTGCATTCACTATATCCGCTCTCCCCAGACCCTGCATTCACTATATCCGCTCTCCCCAGACCCTGCATTCACTATATCCGCTCTCCCTAGACCCCGCATTCACTATATCCGCTCTCCCCGGACCCCGCATTCACTATATCCGCTCTCCGGACCCTGCATTCACTATATTCGCTCTCCCCGGACTCTGCATTCACTATATCCGCTATCCCCGGACCCTGCATTCACTATATCCGCTCTCCCTGGACCCCGCATTCACTATATTCGCTCTCCCCGGACCCTGCATTCACTGTATCCACTCTCCCCGGACCCTGCATTCACTATATCTGGTCTCCCCGGACCCTGCATTCACTATATCTGTTCTCCCCGGACCCTGCATTCACTATATCTGGTCTCCCCGGACCCTGCATTCACTATATCTGCTCTCCCCGGACCCTGCATTCACTATATCTGCTCTCCCCGGACCCTGTGCTGATCACATACACTCTCCCAAAGCAAAAAAAAAAAAAAATTTCTAGCCATACACACCAAACTGAGCATGTACAGAATGCCTCCTAGAGCTCTGTACTGTCAGCAGATGGATTGGGGACAGTAGAAGAAGGGGAGGATTAGAGAAGACAGGATCAAACATCCTTTTTACACAATGTGGAGGATTAACCCCTTAGGTTCCACAGTGAGTATAACAAGCATGCTTTCCTGCATCTACAGACTGATTGTACTGTGGGGGGTTTAGTAACTTTCACTGCAAATCCGCTTTAAGTAAATGAGCCCTAATTAATCTTTTTTCAGAGTTTTTTTTTTTAATATGTTGCCTAGCCACTTGCCCTCCAGAGGATTTACCCCCCCCCCCCCCAGGCAATTTTTTGCGATACGGCATTGCGTTACATTAACTGATAATTGCGCGGTCATGCGACGCTGCACCCAAATTAAATTTATGTCCTTTTTTCCCCAGAAGTAGAGCTTTCTTTTGGTGGTGTTTGATTGCCTGTGCTTTTTTTTATTTTTTGCATTATAAACAAAGAATGATCGACAATTGTGAAAAACAAAACCTAGAAATTTGACTTTTTGCCATTAGACATATCCAGTAAAAAAATATAAAAAAAATCAAATTTTGACATAAATTTTGGACAAAATGTATTCTGCTCCGTTTCTTCGCTAAAAAAGAAATCCCAATACGTGTAAAGGAATTGGTTTACATGAAAGTTATAGCGTTTACAAATGGCAGTATAGATACTGCATTTTTTTTTGTATACTAGTAATGGTGGCGCTCAGCGACTTATAGTGGGACTGCGGCGGGCATTCTGACACCGGGGGGGGGGGGAACTAACTGTCACTGACATCCCCAGTGACACCAATACAGTGATCAGTGCTAATAAAAAGCACTGACACTGTACTAATGGCACTGGGCAAAAAGGGGTTAACATCTGGGGCAATCAAAGGGTTAACTGTGTGCGTTTTACTAGGGAGACACGCTGCTGTGCAGAGAAATACAAAGCAGCATGTCCTTGGGCGATCAAAGGGGTTAAGATCTGGGGCGATCAAAGGGTTACCTGTGTGCTGTGTGTGTTTTAGTAGGGAGACATGTTGCTGTGCAGAGAGATACAAAGCAGTATGTCCTTGGGCGATCAAAGGGGTTCACACATGGGGCGATCAAAGGGCTACCTGTATGCTGTGTGTTTTACTAGGGAGACATGCTGTGCAGAGAGATACAAAGCAGCATGTCCTTGGGCGATCAAAGGTGTTAACATCTGGGGGGGATCAAAGGGTTAACTGTGTGCTGTGTGTGTTTTACTAGGGAGACATGCTGCTGTGCAGAGAGATACAAAGCAGCATGTCCTTGGGCTTTCAAAGGGGTTAACACATGGGGCGATCAAAGGGTTACCTGTGTGCTGTGTGTGTTTTACTAGGGAGACATGCTGTGCAGAGAGATACAAAGCAGCATGTCCTTGGGCGATCAAAGGTGTTAACTTCTGGGGGGGGGGGTCAAAGGGTTAACTGTGTGCTGTGTGTGTTTTACTAGGGAGACCTGCTGCTGTGCAGAGAGATACAAAGCAGCATGTCCTTGCTGACAGGGGAGAGATTTGTGTTGTATACACACAGGTCTCTCCCTGTCACTGTAAATTAATTGGTTTACGTGAAAGCTGTAGCTAAAGCTACAAATGGCGGTATAGATACTGTTTTTTTTTTTATATACTAGTAATGGCAGCAATCAGCGACTTATAGCGGGACTGCGGAGGACATACTGACACTTGGGGGGGGGGGAACTGACTTGGTATCATTGACATCCCCAGTGATACCAATGCAGTGATCAGTGCTAATAAAAAGCACTGCCACTGTACTAATGGCACTGGGCTGGAAGGGGTTAACATCAGGGGGGCGATCAAAGGATTAACTGTGCGCTGGGAGTATTTTACTAGGGAGACATGCTGCTATGCAGAGAGATACAAAGCAGCATGTCCTTGCTAACAGGGGAGAGATTTGTATTGTTCACACACAGATCTCTACCCTGTCACTGTTTCTCGACGATCGGCCGGGTTCCGGCGGGGAATCCCAGGTCGGGACCAAGTGACCGACACCTCTAGCCGCCAATGGCGATGCCGGTAGGGCCATGCGCGCGCCCCCTACCCACAACTGCACAATCACGTATACATACGTGATTTCACACAGCCCTGTCGCCCTGTAGCAGTAGTTCTGCTATAGGGTGGCTGGGAAGCGGCTAGATTCCTCACCGTTGTAATAAAAAAAGAACAAACAATTAAATGGGAATTGATAAAAAAAAAAAATAATACATATTGGTTAAAGTGGCATTTGAAGTCCAAAATATAAAAACTCGAATTCTCGTAAAACGGCTAATTATGCCGACTGCCGGCAGCGTTTGTCCGTGTTTAATACAAAGCAGCTTTATAGCGACATTGTTTGTGTTGCTGTAATGTTTTAATTACTGGAGTTCTGAGACGTGTGTTGTATCTGCTACCCGGGAGAGCCGTGTGGGGAGGGCATTGTAGTCCACTGTCTGTATATTCATTGTGTTTGCTTTATGTTTGTTCTTCTGGTTTTTGGGGGTTTTTTTGCTTTTTTTGTTTGATTTTCTGGGTTTTTTTTTTTTTGTTTGTTTTTTTGTGGCTTTTTTTTTTGGTCGTTTTTTGCAACTCAACGAGCTGAAAAAAATGTAACTTTAAAATATATTTTCTTTTTCTTTTATTTCAGTACGTGTGTTAAAACAGCAGAAAAAAAAAGTTAAGATGTAAGTAAACCCAGAATCTACAGGTAAAATTCGAAAAATGAGAATATGGTGCATTCATTCATTTATTTCAGTGCAGCAACTTAAAAGGTGAAACTAATATATGAGACTCATTCCATGCAAAGCAAGATAGTTCCAGCCGTGATTTGTCATCATTGTGATGATTATGGCTTACAGCTCATGAAAACCCCAAATCCACAATCTCAGAAAATGAGAATATTGTGAAAAGGTGGAATAATCTCGGCTCAAAGTGTCCCACTCTAATCAGCTCATTCAGCCATAACACCTGCAAAGGGTTCCTGAGCCTTGAAATGGTCTCTCAGTCTGGTTCAGTAGGAATCACAATCATGGGAAAGGCTGCTGATCTGACACCATCATTGACACCCTCCATAAGGAGGGAAAGCCTCAAAAGGGAATTGCAAAAGAAGTTGGATGTTCCCAAAGTTCTGTATCAAAGCTCATTAATAGAAAGTTATGTGGAAGGGAAAAGTGTGGAAGAAAAAGGTGCAAAAGCAGCAGGGATGACCGCAGCCTGGAGAGGATTGTCAGGAAAAGGCCATTCAAAAGTGTTGGGGACTTTCACAAGGGGTGGACTGAGGCTGGAGTCAGTGCATCAAGAGCCACCACACACAGACGGATCCTGGACATGGGCTTCAAATGTCGTATTCCTCTTGTCAAGCCGCTCCTGAACAACAAACAACGTCAGAAGTGTCTTACCTGGGCTAAAGAAATACAGACCTGGTCTGGTGCTAAGTGGTTGAAAGTCCTCTTTTCTGATGAGAGCAACTTTTGCATCTCATTTGGAAACCAAGGACCCCGAGTATGGAGGAAGAATGGAGAGGCCCAAGGACCCCGAGTATGGAGGAAGAATGGAGAGGCCCAAGGACCCCGAGTATGGAGGAAGAATGGAGAGACACAAGGACCCAGAGTATGGAGGAAGAATGGAGAGGCTCAAGGACCCTGAGTATGGAGGAAGAATGGAGAAGCCCAAGGACCCTGAGTATGGAGGAAGAATGGAGAGGCCCAAGGACCCAGAGTATGGAGGAAGAATGGAGAGGCCCAAGGACCCCGAGTATGGAGGAAGAATGGAGAGGCCCAAGGACCCCGAGTATGGAGGAAGAATGGAGAGGCCCAAGGACCCCGAGTATGGAGGAAGAATGGAGAGGCCCAAGGACCCCGAGTATGGAGGAAGAATGGAGAGGCCCAAGGACCCCGAGTATGGAGGAAGAATGGAGAGGCCCAAGGACCCCGAGTATGGAGGAAGAATGGAGAGGCAACATCAATCTTTTTCCATTCTTCAAGAACGACCTCTGTTAGATCCTGGATGCTGGATGGAGAGTGATGCTCCACTTGTCTCTTCACAATTTCCCATAGGTGTTGGATTGGGTTCAGATCAGGAGACAGCTATGTGCTGTCTGGGGAGGAGATCTCTTAAGTGCCCTGCCAGCTTTGACACTGTTCTCAAATCTGCTGACAACTGTCTTCCGCCATGCTGACCCCTGTACCTTGCCCTGCTAACCCCTGTCCTCTGTCCTGTTGACCCCTGTACCTTGCCCTGCTAACCCCTGTCCTCTGTCCTGTTGACCCCTGTACCCTGCCCTGCTAACCCCTGTCCTGTTGACCCCTGTACCCTGCCCTGCTAACCCCTGTCCTCTGTCCTGTTGACCCCTGTACCCTACCCTGCGAACCCCTGTCCCCTGTCCTGTTGACCCCTGTACCCTGCCCTGCTAACCCCTGTCCTCTGTCCTGTTGACCCCTGTACCCTACGCTGCTAACCCCTGTCCTCTGTCCTGTTGACCCCTGTACCCTACCCTGCTAACCCCTGTCCTCTGTCCTGTTGACCCCTGTACCCTACCCTGCTAACCCCTGTCCTCTGTCCTGTTGACCCCTGTACCCTACCCTGCTAACCCCTGTCCTCTGTCCTGTTGACCCCTGTACCCTACCCTGCTAACCCCTGTCCTCTGTCCTGTTGACCCCTGTACCCTACCCTGCTAACCCCTGTCCTCTGTCCTGTTGACCCCTGTACCCTGCCCTCCTAACCCCTGTCCTCTGTCCTGCCTAGACAACCCACTTTCCACTGCCCTACAAACTAATGGCCTCTGTACACTGTTGACCCTATCCTCTGCCCTGCTGACCCCCTGTACACTTCCCTACTGACTCTTATACAATGCCCTGTTGACCTCGCATCCTCTTCCCTCTGACATTTTTCAATGGACCCCATAACACACAGTCTAGATCCAGCACTGGAACATAAGTGCCCAACCCCTCCGGAACCATAGCAGGCCACATGGCCTAAACATGTGGGCCCCCCTGCTAAGCACCTTGTCCCCACATTGATGAGGATAAAGGCCTCATCAATTGGCGTGGAATGTGTCCGATTTGGCTTTTTGTTTCTTTTTTTGTGTCATACCAATAAAAACACAAGAAATAAACACGAGAATAACAAAACATTTGTAATTGCAACAATTTTCTGGGCGACGTGGTGCGTTATCTGACAGAAATGCGGGGGGGGGGGAGGGGGGGGGACAAGATTTTTGGCCATGACTGTCGCTACCTCTCAGAATTCACTTTGTCAGCTCATAGAGAAAACGGCCATAAATTCCCGCGGTTGTTCGGTGAGTCGGAATCAGAGGACATTCTCTCCAAGATGAACATTTTGTGCAGCAAAACAATTAAAATGATTAAGAACACTTTTCATTTATCGAAGTCTCCTGTCTTTGAGTATGGAGCCTTAACGAGCCCAAAGAAAAAAAAAAATAATTAAGGTAGGACTTAATTAAAGAAAGGGGGCCAGACATTAGCAAATATTATTGGCGCGGCGGAGGACGAAGTGTTGTGAGACATTTCTGTAGACACAACATTTTCCTGAAGATTTAGGAGGTGAATCATCCTAATTAATTTCTTATCACAGCTATTTCAGCTGCTGTGAGGTCTTGAGATACGTCCTGCTGGTTCCTTTTTGGGTCAAGTGAGTTGGGATTTAGTTCTCCTCTGGGTATTACTGTCCGGTACTCCAGAGGGAGAGCCACTCCAATCACACACAGCCGGCTCCAGACACTTACCCGAGGTCGGTAAGTTGGTAATTGCTGTCGATAGGAAGTGTCTGTTCTGTAAATAGACCAAACCCTTGAGAAGAGGCGATTAAGGGGTGGAATGATCACCTTGTATACATTAATGCTCCTTGTATACATAAAAGTACGGGCAGGGCTTGTACCACATCCATGTATTTGTAATAGAGACTTGAAAGTCATATTAAAGGCAAAGTTTTTTTTTTTTTTTTTTTGTTATGACAACTCATGGGGCCCCCGGGCAATAGGGGATCATGGGGCCCCTGTGTCCTTGCCTAAACTCAAGTTCCAAGGTCAGGCCGTTCAGCTGGAGGTAGCGGATACATCCCACGAAACCCCTCTGCCTGGACACCGTTCCTCCTACTGAACAGAATGTCATGGTTAGCCGCGGACAGCACTGGGGATAATGATGATGGGACCAGGGGTGGACTGACAACTCATGGGGCCCCCGGGCAATAGGGGATCATGGGGCCCCTGTGTCCTTGCCTAAACTCAAAAAAGCCTATGAAAAAGGTACCAGGGGCATCTCATGGGGCCCCCTACTGACCCCGGGCCCTCGGACAGTGCCCGGGTTTCCAAATGGTCAGTCCGCCCCTGGTTATAACCTCTTCCCGTCCACCCATAGTCTATAGATGGCGGACGGGAAGCTTTGCCTAAACGGGCTAACGTGCTTGTATGTCAGCTCGCATCTGCGGCTCCCTCGTGGCTCACAGGGTGCGCACCCGGGAGTCCAGGGATCAGTATGTCGCCCAGACACAGCGGATCACATTACTGCTGTGTCCAGGTGATCACATAGTAAACACTAAAAACTGAAAGAAATGATCGATTCTCTCTGCTCTTAATGTAAGAATAGAAAGAAACGATGCTGCAGCCTGTGAGTGTACAGCCGCCTGTCAGGTGTCTCACTGTCTGCAGTGCCAGCCACCCCCGTGTCCCTGATCACTGCCCCAGTGTAGGGACAATAAACAATGCAGCCCTTGTGACCTGTCCCACTGAGCACAAAAACACTGCCATACACCATGCCAGCATCCTGATCACCCCCATATGCCATTTCAGCATCCCGATCACCACAATACCTCATACCAGTGTCCTGATCACCGCCATATGCCATTTCAGCATTCCGATCATGCCATACACCATGCCAGCATCCTGATCACCACAATACCTCATACCAACGTCTTGATTACCCCCATACTACATACCAGTGTCCTGATCACCGCCATACCCCACACCAGTGTCCTGATCACCGCCATACCCCACACCAGTGTCCTGATCACCATCATACCCCTTACCAGTGTCCTGATCACCGCCATACCCCATACCAGCGTCCTGATCACCACCATACCCCATACCAGCGTCCTAATCACCACCATACTCCTTACCAGTGTCCTGATCACCGCCATACCCCATACCAGCACCCTGATCACTGCCATACCCCATACCAGCATCCTGATCACCGCCATACCCCATACCAGCGTCCTGATCACCACCATACCCCATACCAGCGTCCTGATCACCACCATACCCCATACCAGCATCCTGATCACCATTATACCCCTTACCAGCGTCCTGATCACCATTATACCCCTTACCAGTGTCCTGATCACTGCCATACCCCATACCAGCGTCCTGATCACCACCATACCCCATACCAGCATCCTGATCACCACCATACCCCATACCAGCGTCCTGATCACCACCATATCCCTTACCAGTGTCCTGATCACCTCCATACCCCATACCAGCATCCTGATCACCACCATATCCCTTTCCAGTGTCCTGATCACCTCCATACCCCATACCAGCGTCCTGATCACCACCATATCCCTTACCAGTGTCCTGATCACCTCCATACCCCATACCAGCGTCCTGATCACCGCCATACCCCATACCAGCATCCCAATCACTGCCATACCCCATACCAGAGTCCTGATCACTGCCATACCCCATATGAGCATCCTGATCACCACCATACCAGATTCTGGCATGTTAGAGTTTCCACTGATAAATTTTCAAATATATATCCCATAGTTTGTAGACGCTTCAGCTTTCACACAGACTAAATAATATACACTGTTTTGGCTTATTTTTACCCCAAATATGTAGCAGAATACACTGGATTGTGATGGGGCTCAGGTGATTATTGGGGGGCTGGGAGTTACCTTCATGCATAGAATGCAAAAAAAAAATACTTGAACCTTTATAATCACTTTAAAGGTACCACACAAGAAAATGTATCTCAAGCAAAAACATTGTTAGTGGGGTAATTGACTATGCAAAAAAACAAGGCCAGGCACTCAGAGTAAACATGATGGGAAATTACTCACATTAAACTGGTTGTAAAGGCTCAAGGTCTTTCATATTCATGTTCTGTATGCATGAAGGTAAAAAGCCTTCTGTGAGCAGCAGCCCCCCCCCCCCCCAACACTTACCTGAGCCTCATCCTAGTTACATAGTTAGTCTGGCTGAAAAAAGACAAAAGTCCATCCGGTTCAACCATTAAAAAACTTATAATCCTACACCCACAGTTGATCCAGAGGAAGGCAAAAAAAAACCCAGCAAAGCACGATCCAATTTGCTCCTGCTGGGAAAAAAATCCTTCCTGATCCCCCGAGAGGCAATATTAATGCTCTGTAAACATTATTATTGTTATTATACAGTATTTTCGAGCTTACAATCTAGGAGGGAGGGGGTAGAGGTACAGGAGGAAATGGCTGTGGGGGATGGAGTGGTGGTAGAAGTGGAGGAGATCAGTTGTTAGGTGAGGGTGGGGTAGGCTTCCCTGAAGAGGAGGGTATTCAGGGTGTGCCTGAAGGTGAGGAGGCTAGGTGACAGTCTGATGAATTGGGATAGGGAGTTCCAGAGGATGGGGGAAGTCCTGGAGAAGTCCTGCAGTCAGGCGTGGGAGGAGGAGACCAGGGAGCTAGAGAGTAGGAGGTCCTGTGAGGAGCGGAGGGCACGAGTAGGGTGGTATTTGGGTATCAGGTCGGTTAGGTAGTTTGCGGCGATGTTGTGAATGGCTTTGTATGTCAGAGTTAGCAATTTGAATTTGATCCGTTGGGCAATCAGGAGCCAGTGGAGGGATTGGCAGAGGGGGGTGGCAGATGTGGAGCGGTTGGTGAGGTGGATGAGTCTGGCCGCTGAGTTCAGGATAGACTGAAGCGGGGATAGCGTTTGTTTGGGTAGGCCAGTGAGAAGGGAGTTGCAGTATTCCAGGCGTGAGATGATAAACATGAAGGTAAAAAACCTTCTGTAAGCAGCAGCCCCCCCCAACACTTACCTGATCCAGCAATGTCCATAAGAGCCTCTGTTCTCCAGGATTCTCACTCCTAATTGGCTGAGGCAGCAGCAAGAGCCATTGTCAAATCACAACCAGTGAACCAGTCAGGAAAGAGAGTGGGCGGAGCCGTGATGCGGCTCTGTGTGTGAATGGACATGCAGAGCTGAGGCTCGGGATCACGCCTGCTCAGGTTCCCCTATAGCAAGCTGCTTGCTATGGGGGCACCCGACAGGAGGGAAGGGCCAGAAGCCCCTGCGGGGGGACCCGAGAAGAGGAGGATCTGCTCTGTGCAAAACCACTGCCCAGAGCAGGAAAGTATAACATGTCTGTTATAAAAAAACAAACAAAAAACAAGACTTTAGTATCACTTTAAAGGCAGGGGTGTGAAACTGGCGGCCCTCCAGCTGTTGCCAAACTACAAGTCCCATCATGCCCCTGCCTTTGAAAGTCATGCTTGTAACTGTCAATCTTGCAATGCCTCATGGGACTTGTAGTTTGGCAACATCTGGAGGGCCGCCATGCTTTAAGGTCATTGCAGAAAACAAGAGGACATTCTTTGCACCAAGAAAAAAAGAGGTCTAAATTCCCCATATGGAAAGGGATTCTTTGAGGTGAAAGCTGTGAAAACATGCCAAAGGAGACGGATCTAGCCAAGTCAGTGGACAGATTTATAAAAGAGATGGATGAATTTGTAAATGCACAAAATATAAGTAGATATTAATATTTATAAATGTTAACATTGTGAAATGTTGATCCAGGGAATATCCGATAGCCTTAGGGGATCAAAGAAATAGTTTTTTCCTGTTGGTGCAAATTGAATAATGTTTTATAAGGGTGTTTTTTTTGCCTTCCTCTGGATCATCTATGGGCCAAGGCAGGGGTGTCAAACTGACGGCCCTCCAACTGATGTGGAACTACAAGTGCCATCATGCCTCTGCCTATGGGAGTCATTCTTGTAACTGTCAACCTTTCAATGCCTCATGGGGCTTGTAGTTCTGCAACAGCTGGAGGGCCCCCAGTTTCACACCTGTGGGTTAAGGGGTTTGTGGATACAACTTTATGGGTTAATTTATTTTTGTCTTTTGGTTGAACATTGGTGGATGCGCCTTTTTTCAATATTGCTTCTATGTGCAGTAATAGGACAGAACCAAAGTTCACAATTTCTAAGTAACTTTGTGTCAGTAAGTTCAAAGCTGAACTCCGGTCAGAGGTTCCTTCCACCAAACTACAGTTTGACCCTCACCGACCTCTTGCGAATTGCCACAGAAGTTTGGATACGTACCTAAACCCATGGTCAGATGACACAGCAGGTCCTGGGGTCTTCTTTGTTCTGAGCTGCAGGGAAGGTGGGCACTTCTTCAGTAACTTTGTGTCAGTAATTTCAAAGCTGAGCTCCGGTCAGAGGTTCCTTCCACCAAACTACAGTTTGACCCTCACCGACCTCTTGCGAATTGCCACAGAAGTTTGGATACGTACCTAAACCCATGGTCAGATGACACAGCAGGTCCTGGGGTCTTCTTTGTTCTGAGCTGTAGGGAAGGTGGGCACTTCTTCAGTAACTTTGTGTCAGTAATTTCAAAGCTGAGCTCCGGTCCGAGGTTCCTTCCACCAAACTACAGTTTGACCCTCACCGACCTCTTGCGAATTGCCACAGAAGTTTGGATACGTACCTAAACCCATGGTCAGATGACACAGCAGGTCCTGGGGTCTTCTTTGTTCTGAGCTGCAGGGAAGGTGGGCACTTCTTCAGTAACTTTGTGTCAGTAATTTCAAAGCTGAGCTGCGGTCAGAGGTTCCTTCCACCAAACTACAGTTTGACCCTCACCGACCTCTTGCGAATTGCCACAGAAGTTTGGATACGTACCTAAACCCATGGTCAGATGACACAGCAGGTCCTGGGGTCTTCTTTGTTCTGAGCTGCAGGGAAGGTGGGCACTTCTTCAGTAACTTTGTGGCAGTAAGTTCAAAGCAGAGTTCCAGTCCGAGGTTCCTTCCACCAAACTACAGTTTGACCCTCACCGACCTCTTGCGAATTACCACAGAAGGCTTGACACGTACCTAAACCTATGGTCAGTTGACACAGCAGGATTTAAGTGAATTTGAACGTGGCATGGTTGTTGGTGCCAGACAGGCTGGTCTGAGTATTTCAAAAACTGCTGATCTGCTGGGATTTTCACACACAACCATCTCTAGGGTTTACAGAGAATGGTCCGAAAAAGAGAAAATATCCAGTGAGTGGCGGTTGTGTGGAGGAAAATGCCTTGTTGAGGTCAGAGGAGAATGGGCAGACTGGTTCCAGATGACAGAAAGGCAACAGTAAGGGCTCGTTCACATTAGGCTGTTTTGCCAACGCTTGCCAAACGCCCCTATAGCGTTTGGCAAGCGTTGGTCCGGCGTTTGCGGAGCGTTTTTTAACGCTCCGCAAACGCCGCATGCGCGGTTTAGCGGCGGTTGCTAGGCGTTTGCCGAGCGAACGCCCCACAAACGCCTATAATGCAGTTTGAGTGGTGTTACCGCTCCGCAAACGCCCCGCAACCGCGTCGCAACCGCACGGCGTTTGCGGAGCGGCACCATAGACGAGAATAGGAGGCTTCAAAGCCTCCTGACTCGACCAGAGGCGTCCGTTTTGCCGCGACGCGACGCAAACGCTCCCGTTAGAACAGCACCATGTGCTGTAATGTGCAGAATTGGCAGAGGCGTTTGGGAAGCGGTAAAAACGCTTCCCAAACACCTCTCTGCCGCCTGCACACAAGGCTAGTGTGAACGTAGCCTAACTCAAATAACCACTTGTTACAACCAAGGTATGGAGAATACCATCTCTGAACGCACAACACATCCAACCTTGAAGCAGATGGGCTACAGCAGAAGGCTACAGAAGCAGTTGACCACACATGGTGCCACTCCTGTCATCTGGGAACAGGAAACAGGCTACAATTCGCACAGGCTCACCAAAATTAGACAGTAGAAGATTGGAAAATTGTTGCTCAGTCTGATGAGTGTGTGCCAGAGGCAGGCTGTGATTGGGAGGGGCATGTGCCAGGGGAAGGCTGTGATTGGGAGGGGGCATGTGCCAGAGGCAGGCTGTGATTGGGAAGGAGTGTGCTCAAGAGGAAGGCTGTGATTGGGAGGGGTCTGTGCCAGAGGCAGGCTGTGATTGGGAGGGGCATGTGCCAGGGGAAGGCTGTGATTGGGAGGGGGCATGTGCCAGAGGCAGGCTGTGATTGGGAAGGAGTGTGCTCAAGAGGAAGGCTGTGATTGGGAGGGGTCTGTGCCAGAGGCAGGCTTTTATTAGGAGGGGAGAGTGACAGAGACAGGCTGTGATTGGGAGGGGGTATGTTCAAGAGGAAGGCTGCGATTGGGAGGGGGTGTGTGCCAGGGGCAGGCTGTGATTTGGAGGGTGTGTGCCAGAGGCAGGCTGTGATTGGGAGGGGGTGTGTTCAAGAGGCAGGCTGTGATTGGGAGGGGGTGTGTGCCAGAGGTGGGCTGTGATTGTGAGGGGGTGTGTTCAAGAGGCAGGCTGTGATTGGGAAGGGGTGTGTACTAGAGGCAGGCTGAGATTGGAAAGAAGTGTGTGCCACAGGCAGTCTGTGATTGGGAAGGGGTGTGTGCCACAGGCAGTCTGTGATTGGGAAGGAGTGTGTGCCACAGGCAGGCTGAGATTGGGAAGGGGTGTGTGCCTCCAGCAGTCTGTGATTGGGAAGGGGTGTGTGCCACAGGCAGGCTGTGATTGGGAAGGGGTCTGTGCCACAGGCAGGCTGTGATTGGGAAGGGGTGTGTGCCACAGGCAGTCTGTGATTGGGAAGGGGTGTGTGCCACAGGCAGGCTGTGATTGGGAAGGGGTCTGTGCCACAGGCAGGCTGTGATTGGGAAGGGGTGTGTGCCACAGGCAGTCTGTGATTGGGAAGGGGTGTGTGCCAGAGGCAGGCTGAGATTGGAAAGGGGTGTGTGCCAGAGGCAGGCTGTGATTGGGAAGGGGTGTGTGCCAGAGGCAGGCTGTGATTGGAAAGGGGCATGGTGACTGAACAAGCTACCTAATACAGACATGCTGTTTGCCTGCACAGTGTCCTGTACATCTGAATGGCCAACCACAGGATGGAAACTGACAATGCTAACAAAGCTCCAGAAAGTCAAAAAACTGGCAGAATCAACCAGGTACTTCAGATGAAAATGATAGTCTATGACTTATAAAATACACATGTGAACACGCATATAGAAAAAAATAAATATTTAGTGTAATATACACTTTCATTGGTTCTAGAATGTACGTGAGGTAGGGACAGGGACTGATATGAATGTACAGGGTGTAAACTGCTGGAGCAAAATAAATGCCGGTATTACGCAACTTCCCATTTTGACTGGAGCACAAGTTTAGAAACACTCCAGCTACTTTTTGAAATGAAAAAGCCAACTTCCACTCTTCTGAACAGCTGGGATGGAAACCTGTTTCTTAATTAGCACTTTCCCTCTGGGGACTTTTATTTGGTAAATTTGCTCATTGGAAAGGCATCTGCTGATATGAAAGAGCAGATCTCCAGCTTGTTCGGAGCCTTTTAATTCTGACTCAAGAAAAGAGTGTAAATTGTCACAGAAACAAATGAGTTTTGAGATTGGCTGACGAAATTATGTGGCTGCTCTCAGCTTGTCGGTTGATGGGGTAATCAACTTAGCTACTAATGTATTTATCTCATAAGCCGCGGGTTCCAGAGCCTGACACTCATTCTGCTACGCCGCTAGTGAAAAATGCCATCTCACTCTATGATACCCGCAAAGAGCCGGGTAAAGTGCACCTGTCATCCCCTCACAATGGAAGAAGCAGCTTTGGGTACCATATCTATGCCGGACGAGGGTGCGTGTCCCTATGCACCATCTGGCCAACCGATGAATCTAAAATATAACATTTATTCAGATATACACAGTTGCAAGAAAAAGTATGTGAACCCCTTGGGATTACGTGGAGTTTTGCATGAATTGGGCATAAAATGTGCTCTGAACGTCATCTAAGTCACAACAATAGAAGAACACAGTCTGCTGAACATAATACTACACAAACATTAGATGTTGCCATGGTTTAATTGCACATAACATGTAAACATTCACAGTGCAGGGAGGAAAAAGTATGCGAACCTTTGGACTTAATAACTGGTTGACCCTCCTTTGGCAGCAATAACCTCAACCAAACGTTTCCTGTAGTTGCAGATCAGACCTGCACAATGATCTGGAGTCATTTTGGACCATTCCTCTTCACAAAACTGTTTCAGTGTAGCAATATTCTTGGGATGTCTGGTGTGAATCGCTCTCTTAAGGTCATGCCACAGCATTTCAATGGGGTTGAGGTCAGGATTCTGACTGGGCCACTCCAGAAGGCGTATTCTGTGCTGTTGCAGCCATTGTTTTGTTGAATTACTTGTATGCTTTGGGTCATTGTCCTGTTGCATCACCCATCCTCTGCGGAGCTTCAGTTGGCAGACAGATATCATCCAATATCATCACACTGATTGGAGTCAAGGTTGGCTCACTCCTGGCTCCAATTAGCTCTGGGAGAAGTTATTAAGCTAGGGCCTCACATACTTTTTCCTCCCTGCACTGTGAATGTTTACATGTTATGTGCAATTAAACCATGGCAACATCTAATGTTTGTGTAGTATTATGTTCAGCAGACTGTGTTCTTCTTTTGGTTTGACTTAGATGACGTTCAGAGCACATTTTATGCCCAATTCATGCAAAACTCCACGTAATCCCAAGGGGTTCACATACTTTTTCTTGCAACTGTATATATGTCAGTCCTGCTAAAAGTTGCTGATCGCCGCCATTACTAGTAGGAAAAAAAATAAATAAAAAATCCCGGTATCTATACCGCCATTTGTAGACGCTATAACTTTCCAATTGATTTACACGTATTGGGATTTTTTTTTTTAGCAAAGACACGGAGCAGAATACATTTTGGCTGAAATTTATGACAAATGATGTGCTCTTAATCCAGTGAGGAAATCCACCACCGCTAAAGGCTATGCACTCACCAGAAATCTACTGGTAAAGCAGCATTAATGCTGACCTCATAGGTGAACACTCAGCGATTCATATGTACAGAACGGACTTCTCCAATGAGTGCTGCTAAGCTCAGATCAGAAAGGGGAATTCTCCTAAAGAAAAAAGCTCACCACGCGGAAGCGGCGGCATGACGTCAGCACGTAAGGCTCCACCCAACGCGTTTCGTGCGCATGCACGTTCTCAGGTAAGGTTAAATCAGAAAGGGGAATTCTCCTAAAGAAAAAAGCTCACCCCAGGAGTCGATATATAGTATAGTATTTATATAAAAGAAGTATAAAACAATCCACGTGGAACAAAACATAACGTGTTACAAACACAAACCAAAATGGCCGACGCTCCGAGTCGCGGACACAGCGGCGTGACGTCAGCACTTAAGGCTCGATCTAACGCATTTCGTGCATGTGCACGTCCTCAGGTAAGCTCAGATCAGAAAGGGGAATTCTCCTCAAGAAAGAAGCTCACCACAGTAGCCCGGGATTTGATATATAATGTAGTAATTATTTAAAAGAAGTATAAAACAATTTACGTGGAATAAAACATAACGTCGCGGACACGGCGGTATGACTTCAGCTTGTAAGGCTCCATCCAATGCATTTCGTCTTCAGTGGTATGCCCATATATATATATATATAATGTTTGGGGGTTCTAAGTAATTTTGTAGCAAAAAATACCGGTTTAAACTTGTATCCACATGAAACAAAACATAACGTGTGTTACAAACACAAACCAAAATGGGCGACGCTCCAAGTCGCCGACGCGGTGGCATGACGTCAGCATGTAAGGCTCCATCCAACGCATTTAGTTCGCATTCACGTCCTCAGGTAAGCTCAGATCAGAAAGGGGAATTCTCCTCAAGAAAAAAGCTCACCACAGGAGCCGGGATTCGATATATAGTGTAGTATTTATTTAAAAGAAGTATAATACAATCCACGTGGAACAAAACATAACGTGTGTTACAAACACATACCAAAATGGCCTCTGCTCCGAGTTGCGGATGCGGCGGCGTGACATTAGCACGCAAAGCTCCACCCAGCACGTTTCGTGCACGTCCTCAGGTAAACTCAGATCAGAAAAGGGAATTCTCCTAAAGAACAAAGCTCACCACAAGAGCCCGGGATTCGATATATAGTGTAGTATTTTTTTAAAAGACGTATAAAACAATCCATGTTGAATAAAACATGTGTTAAAAACACATACCAAAATGGCCTCTGTTCCGAGTCACAGATGCGGCGGCGTGACGTCAGCACGTAAGGCTCCATCCAACGCGTTTTGTGCGCATGCACATCCTCAGGTAAGCTCAGATCAGAAAGGGGAATTTTCCTCAAGAAAAAAGCTCACCACAGGAGCCCGGGATTCGATATATAGTGTAGTATTTATTTAAAAGAAGGCTCCACCCAGCGCGTTTCGTCCTCGGGGTACATACATATACACACACACACACACACATATATATATATATATATATATATATATATATTTATATATATATATAATGTTTTGGGGTTATAAGTAATTTTGTAGCAAAAAATACCGGTTTAAACTTGTAAACAAAACATGCCAGAAAATTCTTGGTTTCCAAGCGGATATTTTAGGTTTCTTGGCCATGAACATCCACTACATAACCGTACGATCATCTGCAATAAGTTATTTGTACATTTCCACCTACTCCACAAAGTTCCACAAGAACCAATGTACAGCTCTGTGGAAGAGACTCACCATTCCTGCAGAGCAGTACGGCCATGTAGTCCTGGTAGAAGGAGTCGATGTAGAGTAAGAGGCTCGGAGCCTGAGCTGTCAGGAAGCTGAAGGCAATGTTTTCTCTAGGTATCACCGTATCGGCGTATATCGCTGAGGCCGATGCACTGGTGTTCCTGGACACTGGATACGGCTCCTGGAAGACATAGGTGACCGAGGTCCCAGCTTCAAACATTGCGGAAACCTCTAGAAAGACAACAGAAATACAGATAGGATTCTTAAAAAAAATATCTCCATGCGCTCTCATTTGAAAAAAAGGAACAGTTAATAAATTCATAAGAACAGCCAATGAACACGTTTGTCCACTCTACATGCGCTAAGAAGCTTAAAGTGCAACTCCAGTTTAATTTTTATTTGTTTTCATTTTTTAAGTCTCTCCTTTCTGTTTTATTTGTTTTTAACCCCTCGCCTATTGGGCACTTCTACCCCCTTCCTGCCCCCCGGGCACTTCTACCCCCTTCCTGCCCACCGGGCACTTCTACCCCCTTCCTGCCCACCGGGCACTTCTACCCCCTTCCTGCCTACCGGCCAATTTTCAGCTTTCAGCGCTGTTGCACTTTGAATGACAATTGCGCGGTTATGCAACACCGTACCCGTATGAAATTTGTATACTTTTTTTTCACACAAATAGAGCTTTCTTTTGGTGGTATTTATTTGCCGCTGGGTCTTTTATTATTTGTGCTATAAACAAAAAAAGAGCAAAAATTTAAAAAAAAAGTTTTTCTTTGTTGCTATTATAAAATTTTGCAAAGAGGTTCTCCTTCACTTATGTGCATTGATGAGGCTGCACTGATAGGCAGCAAAGTTCATGATAGGCAGCACTGATGGGCACTGATAGGCAGCACTGATGAGGTGGCACGGATAGGCGGCACTGATAGGCGGCGCTGATGATGCTGCACTGATGAGGCTGCACTGATGAGGCTGCACTGATGAGGCTGCACTGATAGGCAGCAAAGTTCATGATAGGCAGCACTGATGGGCACTGATAGGCAGCTCTGATGAGGTGGCACGGATAGGCGGCACTGATAGGCGGCGCTGATGATGCTGCACTGATGAGGCTGCACTGATGAGGCTGCACTGATAGGCAGCAAAGTTTATGATAGGCAGCACTGATGAGCACTGATAGGCAGCACTGATGAGGTGGCACGGATAGGCGGCACCGATGGGCACTGATGAAGTGACATGGATAGGCAGCACTGATGGGCACTGATAGCAGGCACTGATAGGTGGCACTGATAAGCGCACTGATGATGCTACATTGATAGGTGGCACTGATAGGCAGCACTGATGGGTGGCACTGCTGGGCACAGGTGGGTGGCACTGCTAGGCACTCCTGAGCACAGGTGGGTGGCACAGATGGGCACTAGTGGGAGGCACTGATGGGCACTGATCATCAGTGCCAATCACTTATCAGTTATCGGCAGTACTTTCCTTATGCTGTGACAGTGTGAAGAAAGTGAAGCCGATAACCGGCAACTGTAATTACCCGGTGATTTGCTGTGGCATTGGACACAGCTGATCACGTGGTAAAAGGCAGCTGTGATTGGCCGTTTACCATATCACATGATCAGTTGTGTCCGTAGGACACAGCGATCACCGGTGGTGCCATGTGCACGCCGCTGAAATGGCATGCATGGACATCGTCCCAGTACTAGACAACTGTGCTGTAGCTGTCCTTTGGCTACAGCACGGTAGGGAAGAGGTTAAAGCAATCTCCTGGAGGGGGAGGGTAGGTGCAGGGTGTGCGTTAATGAGATCAGCTGCTGAAGTACTTCCTTCCAACAGTTTGCTCGTCCCAATAACCTGGACAAATACCAGGAAGTAATGGAGGAGTTTCCTATAGGAGGCTCAGGTAGGGCGTGCTCTAGAATATAGGGACAGCTTTTCTCTATTGCACAAATGGTATTTTGGTACATGGGGAAGCTGGAATTTAGGAAAAGAAAAGGTGAACTTAGCCTCTAAGCACTTGGAATCTTTATTCCTGTCCCATCCCCCCCTCCTCCGTTTACTATAACCCATTCATTAAAGTATTTCTAAAGGCCATTTTTTCCATTTTTCGATAGCGTAAGGAATGATTAAATCTAAATGCCTAAGCACAATTTTGCAATGTTGACACGTGTTTGTAAAACCGTACATATCACCACATCTACTTTGTACATCCAGGTGGATTATACCGCGTTCTGTTCTGGACAAATTGGGCTTTCATTTGGTGGTAAATGGTAATGGATATCTCCTGATTTTTTTTATTATCAAAGGAAACTGGCCCAAAATAGTAAAAAAAAAAATCATTTTTTTTAATTTAGCTGTGATTCTTGTTACTACCATAACCTACCATCAAAGAACAACCCAAAATAAATTTTCCAGCTCTTGACGATCGCAGCGATACCATATATGTGTATGTTATTTGTTGTTTGTACCCGGAGTACAGCCCAGAAATAATAGTGCGCATTTTGTTTTTTACCTAAAACACACTCACACCAAATCTTTTTTAATCCTGACCTTTGACCCTGACCTTGACCCAAACACTTACCTTGGCACTGAACTGGATCAAACCTTCATCTAGGTATGTTTTTTTTTATTTTTTCTTTTATTTTTTAATATTTATCTTTTCTTTTTTTTTTTTTACAAATATTTTTTTTCCCCTCTATGTCAGGAGTTAGAGAGATACAATGTATCTCTCTCCTCCATTCATAGAGAGAAAAAAAACAAGGGGGCCGGGCTGGACAATGACTGATCACCTTTCCAACCGCTCCATTTCCGCCACCCCCCTCTGCCAATCCCTCCACTGGCTTCCGATTGCGCAACGGATCAAATTCAAAATCCTAACACTGACGTACAAAGCCGTCCACCATACTGCCCCGAACTACATCACTGACCTAATATCCAAGTACCACCCAACACGCACACTCCGCTCCTCACAAGACCTCCTTCTCTCTAGTTCCCTGGTCTCCTCCTCCCATGCCCGCCTCCAGGACTTCTCCAGGGTGTCACCCATCCTCTGGAACTCCCTGCCCCAACCCATCAGATTATCACCTACTCTCCTCTCCTTTAGGCGCACCCTGAAAACCCATCTCTTCAGGGAAGCCTACCCCACCCCCTGCTAACTTGCCGACCTCCTCCACTCTTCCTACCACTCCATCCCCCACAGCTATCTCCTCTTGTGCCACCATCCCCTCCCTCCTAGATTGTAAGCTCCAAGGAACAGGGCCCTCAATCCCCTCATGTTTTGCATTGTATTGGTATTGTTCTGTCACATGTTCTGTCCCCCTTTGTAATGTACAGCGCTGAGCGAACTATCGGCGCTTTATAAATACTGTATAATAATAGTAATAATAATAATCACTGTGATAGCCAATCAAAGGCTATCACAGCGGTCATGTGACCCGAAATTGGGAATCCTGGGCCCCGATCGTTAGAACGGGACTCGGTGCTCTCAGTGACATGCACTGTGCGGCGCGCTTCCAGCAGAAAGACAGGTACGCAAATATCGGTCCCCACGGAAAAAAGCCCAGTTCTGTGAGGCCGCATATTTGTGTGACGTCGGCGTCAAGGGGGTTAACATCCTTCATTTTTTTTTTGTCATCACCCCATTGAACAGTTGACAATCACCGCTTGTCTTGTAGACACAAATGGAAGGCGTGCCGGATCAGAAGATAAGAGTCGAAATACACTTCATGATGTTATGTTAAAAGACAGCCAACACGTTTTGGGGGTCAGAAGAACTCCCCCTTCATCAGGGCTTCAGTTAAAAATGAGACCTTTGAATGGACTCCAAGAAAGGCTTTCCAGTTTGAATCTGTTTGGGGGAGCTGATTGCTGGAGTAGGATTCCTGGCCAGCAGTGTCTCCAACAGCAGTCAAAAAGTAGTCAAGGTAGTTTGGACTTTGGACTTCTTGTCTGGCGCTCCTTCCATGTGAGCACACTTTTTCCTGGTAATCTGCTGGAGTACCCAGTATTGTGGCCTTGCCTATTGTAAGCTGCCTGGCCTGAGCCCCTGAGCTCTTCAAGTGTTTTTCCCCTTCTACTACCTTGTTAAAACTCATATCAAAGTCCCAGTGCCTCTTTGAAACCCTCTTTATTCCATTGGTGTCATGTAGACACAACATGGAGGGAAAATCATTCCAAGTGGGGAAATACACTTTTAACCACTGGCCCATGTAGACAAATGGCTGGACGGGAGCGCTGCCGATGTGGGTGGACCAGGGGCGGATTGACAACTCATGGGGCCCCCGGGCAATAAGGGATCATGGGGCCCCTGTGTCCTTGCCCAAACTCAAAAAAGCCTATGAAAAAGGTACCAGGGGCATCTCATGGGGCCCCCTACTGACCCCAGGCCCTCTGGCAGTGCCCCGAGTTTCCAAATGGTCAGTCCTCCCCTGGGGTGGACATTTCTAAACATTCCCCCGCATCCATTGCCTGTGCACGCTTGCTCTGTGTGAGGTCCCGATTCATGTGATCACTGATTGGCCAATCAGTGATCACATGAATAGTAGCAAACAAGATGTCACTTCCTGACATCATTGCTTACTACTTGTTAAATCTGTGAATGATGACAGAGATCACATGGTACAGGGCTATTCACAACAGCCTTGTACCATGTGACAAGCTGTGACCAATCACAGCTCCTCTCACAATATTTCTCAATGGCTGCAAGAATGCAGCCAGAGAGAAGGAGAAATGATTGCTTTTACAGCCTTTATGGGTGTAAAAGCAATCCATGTAAAAAAAGAAAAAAAAATCTTCATCACCCCCGACAAGTAGTACAGTGGCACTATGGTGATACTGTACTGCTAGGGTGACATTACGTTAAAAAAAAAACAAACATACATAATAATATAAAAAAAATAAAATAAAAATGTAAAAAAACTTTTTCAATAATTATAATTTTTGGTTATCAACTTATTTGTTTTTGTTTTTTTTACTAAAAAGACAGATGAATACATTTTGGCCAATATTTATGAAGAAAGATTATTTATTTGCAAAATTTTATAAGAAAAACACTTTTTTTTCAAAATTTTTGGACTTTTTCATTTATATAGCAAAAAAATAAAAATCCCAGTGGTGAATAAATACCACCAAAATAAAGTTTTATCTGTCTCAAAAAAATGCAAAACAAATCCTATGGGTACAGTGTTGCATGACCGCGCAATTGTCATTCAAAGTGTGACAGCGCTGAAAGCTAAAAATTGGCCTGGACAGGAAGGGGGTAAAAGTGTCCGGACTGGAAGGGGGTAAAAGTGTCCGGACTGGAAGGGGGAGAAAGTGTCCAGACTGGAAGGGGGAGAAAGTGTCCGGACTGGAAGGGGGAGAAAGTGTCCGGACTGGAAGGGAGGGAAAGTGTCCAGACTGGAAGGGGGAGAAAGTGTCCAGACTGGAAGGGGGAGAAAGTGTCCGGACTGGAAGGGGGAGAAAGTGTCCAGACTGGAAGGGGGAGAAAGTGTCCGGACTGGAAGGGGGAGAAAGTGTCCGGACTGGAAGGGAGGGAAAATGTCTGGACTGGAAGTGGTTAAAGTCGGCAATGCAATTAATCCCAAAGGTATTCAGTAGGGTTGAGGTCAGGGCACCCAAGATCCTCCACATCAAACTGGTCAAACAATGTCTTTATGGAGCTGGCTTTGCACACAGGGGTACAGTCATGCTGGAATCTAAAAGGACTTGAAGTGGTTAAGCAGTTGTGACCAAACAGATCTCCACATTGGAAGATGTGCATTCCATTGGTGTTCCAATGACAACCCAACATTTTGTTTTTTTTCTAAATGACGTCGACGCCTAGAACTGATACAATGGGCGAATCTCCCAGAACATGACCTCCTATGATGTTGCCGATCCCAGAGTAGCACAAATGACCAACGTTGAAGGGCCCCTTCCTTATGCTGACCACTCCGCTGTCCTTGTGTGACTACTCCTGAGCACACATACTGAACTACAAGTAGCAGAAACAGTGTACTTGTCCTCAATCATTTTGCTTTATCCCACCAATGACAATGCACACCTCACCTTTCTTGCAGTAGGGTCCCTCGAAGGCGGAGTTTCTGCAGTCGCAGGTGTATCCATTGCGTTTTTCCACACACTTGCCATTGTTGTGGCACAAGTTCCCATAGCTGCTGCAGTGGCCAGGACAGCCCGGCCTGATCCCGAGGGTGACTCTGGCCTTTTCCTCCAGTTCCAAGGTCTGGCCGTTCAGCTGGAGGTAGCGGATACATCCCACGAAACCCCTCTGCCTGGACACCGTTCCTCCTACAGAACAGAATGTCATGGTTAGCCTCGGACAGCAGTGGGGATAATGATGATGGGACCAGGGGCGGACTGACAACTCATGGGGCCCCCAGGCAATAGGGGATCATGGGGCCCCTGTGTCCTTGCCCAAACTCAAAAAAGCCTATGAAGAAGGTAAGAGGGGCATCTCATGGGGCCCCCTACTGACCCGGGGCCCTTGGGTAGTGCTCGAGTTTCCAAATGGTCAGTCTATCTGGATGGGACGACACCAAAACATTTTACAGAACGCTTTCTAGTCTAAGTCAAATTGTTTGCAAAAGCCAATATGTTTCGGAGCCATACTTCCACTTCATCGGGGCTTGAGGAGACAAAG
Source organism: Staurois parvus (assembly GCF_062004578.1). NCBI lineage: Eukaryota > Metazoa > Chordata > Amphibia > Anura > Ranidae > Staurois > Staurois parvus. The sequence continues at coordinate 5,405,120 of NW_028317975.1, forward strand.
AAGTTATTTATTTATTTCAGGTACTTATATAGTGCCATCACTTTATGCAGTGCTTTACACATATATATTGTACATTCACATCAGTCCCTAACCCTCAAGGTGTGTACAGTCTAAGGTCCCTAACTTATATACACATACTAGGGCCAATTTAGACAGGATCCAATTAACCTACCAGCATGTCTCTGGAGTGTGGGAGGAAAACGGAGTACCCGGAGGAAACCCACGCAGGCACAGGGAGAACATGCAATCTCCAGGCAGGTTGTGCCGTGGTTGGGATTTGAACCAATGCCCCTATTACTGCCAGGTGGAAGTGCTAACCATTTAGCTATAAATGGAGACATTAAAATCAATGAATATTTGGTGTGTAGACAGTAAGTGGCTGTGCACAGTACTTGAACCAGCCGCTGACGAACGCTGTGTGAACCTACTTACAATGCTTTAACAGGCAAACGAGGTAACCACTAAGCAACTTATTCACTCCCTTGTTATATCACGCCTTGACTATTGTAACTCCCTCCTCATTGGCCAACCTCATCGCAGGCTATCCCCACTACAGTCCATCATGAATGCTGCTGCCAGAATCATCCACCTTACTAAAACGCTCTGTGTCAGCCACCCCTCTCTGCCAATCCCTCCACTGGCCTCCACTCAGTGTACTCCACCACTCTCTGCCAATCCCTCCACTGCCCTCCACTCAGTGTACTCCACCCCTCTCTGCCAATCCCTCCACTGGCCTCCTCTCAGTGTCCTCCACCCCCCTCTGCCAATCCCACCACTGGCCTCCACTCAGTGTCCTCCATCCCTCTCTGCCAATCCCTCCACTGACCTCCACTCAGTGTCCTCCATCCCTCTCTGCCAATCCCTACACCGGCCTCCACTCAGTGTCCTCCATCCCTCTCTGCCAATCCCTCCACTGACCTCCACTCAGTGTCCTCCACCACTCTCTGCCAATCCCTCCACCGGCCTCCACTCAGTGTCCTCCATCCCTCTCTGCCAATCCCTCCACTGACCTCCACTCAGTGTCCTCCATCCCTCTCTGCCAATCCCTCCACTGACCTCCACTCAGTGTCCTCCATCCCTCTCTGCCAATCCCTCCACTGACCTCCACTCAGTGTCCTCCATCCCTCTCTGCCAATCCCTCCACTGACCTCCACTCAGTGCCCTCCATCCCTCTCTGCCAATCCCTCCACTGACCTCTACTCAGTGTCCTCCATCCCTCTCTGCCAATCCCTCCACTGGCCTCCACTCAGTGTCCTCCATCCCTCTCTGCCAATCCCTCCACTGAGCTTCCCATTGCCCAACGGATAAAATTCAAAACACTAACAATAACATATAAAGCCATTTATAACTCCGCCCCAAAATACATCTCCAATCTTGTCTCTAAATATCACCCAAACCGTACTCTCCGCTCATCACAAGACCTCCTGCTCTCTAGATCCCTTGTCTCCTCCTCCTATGCTCATCTCCAGGACTTCTCCAGAGCTTCCCCCATCCTCTGGAACTCTCTACCCCAATTTATCAGACTATCGCCTAGTCTTCTCACTTTTAGGCGATCTCTGAAAACCTCTTCAGGGAAGCCTATCCTGCCCTCAGCTCCCTCAGCTAATAATAGAATCTTCTACTCTTCCTACCAGTCCATCCCCCACAGTTACTACCTCTTGTACCACTAGCCCCTCCCTCCTAGATTGTAAGCTCCCAGGATCAGGGCCCTCCTATCCCTCTTGTATTGAACTGTATTGTTGCTGTATTGTCTCCCGTTATATTGTAAAGCGCTGAGCAAACTGTTGGCGCCATAAATCCTGTATAATAATAATAATATAATAATTTGAGAAGGAACAAAAAGGTAAGTAAAAGCAAAACAGAAATGAAATAGACTGTTAATAAAACTTGTGATTATCTCGAATAAGCAAAGTACAGATCCACTTTACATTCAGTCATTTACAGACTCGTACTTGTGGATGTTTTGCTTGCAAAAATGTAGTTACGCCTGGTAATGTTACAGAAATATGTTCAACTTTCTAATTTTAAAATGCAAGAATTTGATATTCAGGAAGAGATTTTTATTTCTGTTTCTCTGGCATATGACTCAGCTGTGATGTAATCCCCTCCTATCAATTGTATTCCGGGAAGAGCTGCATGTCTTAACTCACTTTAACTGAAAGGCAGCAAACATAAAGCTGTTAAGTACAGAGGGGAAGTAAAAATGAAAGAAAGGGAAGGAAAGGGGAAAAGAAAAGGAATTGAAAAAAAAAAGGGACAGGAAAGGGAAAGTGAAGAAAAAGAAAGGGGAAAGGAAAGGGAAATGAAAAAGGTAAACAGAAAAGGAAAGGGCAGGGGAAGGAAAAAAGGGAAACGAAAAAGGTAAACAGAAAAGGAAAGGGCAGGGGAAAGAAAAAAGGAAAAGGGAAACGAAAAAAAAAGAAAAGGGAAAGGCAAAGGGAAAAGGAAAAGGAATGGCAAAGGGAAATGAAAGGGAATGGCGGAAGGAAAGAAAATGAAAGGGAATGGCCAAAGGAAAGGAAAAAGAAACAGAATCATAAAGGAAAGGGAAGGGGAAAGAGAATCATAAAGGAAGGGGAAGGAAAAGAAAGGGAAAATGAAAGGAAAAGAAAGAGGGGAAAAAAGGGAAAGGAGCAAAAAAGAAAAAAGGAAAAGAAAAGGAAAAGGAATGGCCAAGGGAAATGAAAGGGAATGGTGGAAGGAAAGAAAATGAAAGGGAATGGCGAAAGGAAAGGAAAAAGAAACAGAATCAAAAAGAAAAGGGAAGGGGAAAGAGAATAGAAGAGGAAGGGAAAGGAAAAGAAAGAGGGAAAAAAAGGAAAGGAATAAAAAAGGAAAAAGAAAAAAGGAAAGGAAAAAGAAAAAAGGAAATGAAAAAGAAAAAAAGGAAAAGAAAAGGAAAAAGGAATGGCAAAGGAATAGAAAAGAAAAGAGAAAGGAAAAAGGAAAGAAAAGAAAAGGGAAACATAACAGAATCAGAAAGGGAAGCGGGAAAGGGAATCGAAAAGGAAGGGAAAGGAAAAGAAAGGGAAAAGTAAAGGTAAAGAAAAAAGGGAAAAGAAAATGGAAAGGGAAGGAAAGTGAAAGGGAAGGAAAGTGAAAGGAAAAGGAATGAAAGGGAAAAAAACAGAATCAAAAAGGAAAGGGAAGGGAAAGAGAATTGAAAAGAAAGGGGAAGGAAAAGAAAGGGAAAAGGAAAGGAAAAGAAAGAGGGAAAAAAGGGGAAAGGAATAAAAAAGGAAAAAGAAAAAAGGAGAAAAAAAAAGGAAAAGGAATGGCAAAGGAAAATAAAATAAAAGAGAAAGGGAAAGGGAAAGAAAATGGAAACATAACAGAATCAAAAAGGAAAGGGAAGGGGGAAAGGGAAATAAAAAGGAAGAGGAAGGAAAAGGGAAAAGGAAAGGGAAAGAAAAAGAGGGAAAGGCAAAGGGAAAAGAAATGGGAAGGAAAGGGAAAGGAATGGGAAAAGAAACAGAATCACAAAGGACAGGGAAGGGGAAAGGCAATTGAAAAGGAAGGAGAAGGAAAATAAAGGGAAAAGGAAAGGAAAAGAAAGAGGGAAAATAATAAAAAAGGAAAAAGGAAACAGGAAAAAGGAAAAGAAAAAGAAAATAAAAGAGAAAGGGAAAAGGAAAGAAAAGGGAAACGTAACAGAATCAAAAAAGAAAGGGAAAAGGAAAGGGAAAGAAAAAAGGGAAAAGAAAATGGAAAGGGAAAGGAAAGGAAAGAGAGAGAGAGAGAAAGAGAGAGAAAGAGAGAAAGAAAGAAAGAAAGAAAGAAAGAAAGAAAGAAAGAAAGAAAGAAAGAAAGAAAGAAAGAAAGACTCGTCTGAACTGTTCCCAATATGTGAATTGATTAGAAATGACTGATAGGCACTCTGGACTCACCCACATATAGCTGAGCATTCAGCAGCGGTCGAAGGCGCCCATCGAACGGGGTCTGTGCCAGTTTCCTGGGCTGGTTATCCACAACAAGGCTGGTTTCCTTAATATTCCTCTCGGCTCTGACGTGATGCCACTGACCATCATTCAAGGCCGTGACGGACTGCAGAGAAACCTCCACTGGTCCACTTCCCGCATCAAATGAAAACGTCACCTGGTGGGGAGCTGTAAAATACATAGGACGATCAATAGCGCAATCAATATTTGTTTCCATTGATTCATGTTGATGTATTTTTATTGCTGTCCATGTCCATGAATCTGATTTTGGCGTTCCTTATTTTAGCAATGTATCATTTACACTTCGTACTCGTACCCCTTGTGTAATATAAACTTAAAATAACTCATACCTAAAAAGACGCAGCATAAATGAGCTATTTAAAACTTCTCCACTTGACGCACAATCTTATGGAAGTCTTCTTGGACAAACAGGCCGTAGTTATGACCAAAATAACAAAGACAAAGGATCAACGTTTTAAACAGAAATGCTCAGATATATCTCAATTCTACCAATGTACAGTATTTTATTTATTTTTTATTTCCTTGTTAAAGTGACAACAGGCTCTTGATAAAACCAAGATTCTCCAAAGCATTGACTGTTTTTTTTTTTTTTTTTTTACCAGCTTTATAAAGCGTGACTATAGGCCTCCTTGGAGAGGCTTAGGACAGAGACTTTGTTTTTTGCATAGAGAATTATGGTAGGTGGATGGAATGCGAGCTTTGCTCTTGCTTACAGAAGTAAAGGGAGTGGCTTGGGATGCAGGCTTTGATCCTGCTGAGAGAAGGAAGGGATATGACTTGGGATGCAGGCTTTGATCCTGCTGAGAGAAGGAAGGGATATGACTTGGGATGCGGGCTTTGATCCTGCTTAGAGAAGGAAGGGATATGACTTGGGATGCAGGCTTCGATGATGCTCTGAGAAGAATGGTAAGTGGCTTGGGATGCAGGCTTTGGTCCTTCTAACAGAAGTAAAGGGAGTGACTTGGGATGCAGGCTTTGGTCCTTCTAACAGAAGGAAAGGGAGTGACTTGGGATGCAGGCTTAGAGAAGGAAGGGATATGACTTGGGATGCGGGCTTTGATCCTGCTTAGAGAAGGAAGGGATATGACTTGGGATGCAGGCTTTGATCCTGCTGAGAGAAGAAAGGGATATGACTTGGGATGCAGGCTTTGATCCTGCTTAGAGAAGGAAGGGATATGACTTGGGATGCAGGCTTTGATCCTGCTTAGAGAAGGAAGGGATATGACTTGGGATGCAGGCTTTGATCCTGCTTAGAGAAGGAAGGGATATGACTTGGGATGCAGGCTTCGATGATGCTCTGAGAAGAATGGTAAGTGGCTTGGGATGCAGGCTTTGGTCCTTCTAACAGAAGGAAAGGGAGTGACTTGGGATGCAGGCTTAGAGAAGGAAGGGATATGACTTGGGATGCAGGCTTTGATCCTGCTTAGAGAAGGAAGGGATATGACTTGGGATGCGGGCTTTGATCCTGCTTAGAGAAGGAAGGGATATGACTTGGGATGCGGGCTTTGATCCTGCTTAGAGAAGGAAGGGATATGACTTGGGATGCAGGCTTTGATCCTGCTTAGAGAAGGAAGGGATATGACTTGGGATGCAGGCTTTGATCCTGCTTAGAGAAGGAAGGGATATGACTTGGGATGCAGGCTTCGATGATGCTCTGAGAAGAATGGTAAGTGGCTTGGGATGCAGGCTTTGGTCCTTCTAACAGAAGTAAAGGGAGTGACTTGGGATGCAGGCTTTGGTCCTTCTAACAGAAGTAAAGGGAGTGACTTGGGATGCAGGCTTTGGTCCTTCTAACAGAAGTAAAGGGAGTGACTTGGGATGCAGGCTTTGGTCCTTCTAACAGAAGGAAAGGGAGTGACTTGGGATGCAGGCTTTGATCCTGCTTAGAGAAGGAAGGGATATGGATTTGGATTGACGCAAATGACTGGTTGTCTGGCTGACACGCCAACTTTTATGCTTTCTTGCATAGTCACATAGTTAGCCTGGCTGAAAAATGACAAAAGTCCATTCAGTTCAACCAAAAAAAAAATATATATATAATCCTACACCCACAGTTGATCCAGTGGAAGGCAAAAGAAACCAGCAAAGCACGATCCAATTTGCTCCTGCTGGGAAAAAAATCCTTCCTGATCCCCCGAGAGGCAATCAGATATTCCCTGGATCAACTTTCCCTATAAATGTTATATCCAGTTATATTCTGTGTATCCAAGAAACAATCCAGGACTTTCCTACAGCAATCCACTGAGCTGCCACAACCAACTCTTGAGGGAGTCTATTCCACATTCTCACAGCTCTTAATGTGAAGAAACCTTTCCATGTTTGGAGATTAAATTTATTTTCCTCCAGACGTAAAGAGCGCCCCCTTGTCCTCTGTGATGACCTCAGGGGGAATAACTACACCGAGTTCACTATATGAACCACTGATGTATTTATACATGGAGATCATATCCCCCCTTATGTATTATACATGGAGAGCATATCCCCCTTATGTATTATACATGGAGATCACATCCCCCCTTATGTATTATACATGGAGATCATATCCCCCCTTATGTATTATACATGGAGATCATATCCCCCCTTATGTATTATACATGGAGATCATATCCCCCCTTATGTATTATATATGGAGATCATATCCCCCCTTATGTATTATACATGGAGATCATATCCCCCCCTTATGTATTATACATGGAGATCATATCCCCCCTTATGTATTATACATGGAGATCATATCCCCCCTTATGTATTATACATGGAGATCTTATCCCCCCTTATGTATTATACATGGAGATCATATCCCCCTTATGTATTATACATGGAGATCATATCCCCCCTTATGTATTATACATGGAGATCATATCCCCCTTATGTATTATACATGGAGATCATATCCCCCCTTATGTATTATAGATGGAGATCATATCCCCCCTTATGTATTATACATGGAGATCATATCCCCCCCCCCATTAAGTATTATACAGGGAGATCATATCCCCCCTTAATCTCCTCTTCTCAGTAGAGAATAAATTCAGTTCCTCTAATCTTTCCTCATAGCTGATCTCCTCCATGCCTCTTATCAGTTTGGTTGCCCTTCTCTGTACTTTCTCCAGTTCCCCAATGTTCTTTAGATGAGGTCTTACTAGTGATTTGTACGGGGGGGGGATGATATCTCTCTCTCTGGAGTCTGTACCTCTCTAATACAAGAGAGGATTTTGCTCGCTTTAGAACCTGCAGCTCAGCATTGCTGCCATTATTAAGCTTGTGATCTACCTGAACCCCCAGATCCTTCTCCACCATGGACCCCCCCAGATCCTTCTCCCCTTCTCCAACATTGACCTCCCCAGATCCTTCTCCCCTTCTCCAACATTGACCTCCCCAGATCCTTCTCCCCTTCTCCAACATTGACCTCCCCAGATCCTTCTCCCCTTCTCCAACATTGACCTCCCCAGATCCTTCTCCACCATTGACCCCCCCAGATCCTTCTCCACCATTGACCCCCCCAGATCCTTCTCCACAATGGACCCCCCCAAATCCTTGTCCACTATTGACCCTCCCAGATCCTTCTATACCATTGACCCTCCCAGATCCTTCTCCACTATTGTCCCTCCCTAGATCCTTCTCCACCATTGACCCTCCCAGATCCTTCTCCACCATTGACCCCCCAGATCCTTCTCCACCATTGACCCCCCCAGATCCTTCTCCCCTTCTCCAACATTGACCTCCCCAGATCCTTCTCCACCATTGACCCCCCCAGATCCTTCTCTCCTTCTCCAACATTGACCTCCCCAGATCCTTCTCCCCTTCTCCAACATTGACCTCCCCAGATCCTTCTCCCCTTCTCCAACATTGACCTCCCCAGATCCTTCTCCCCTTCTCCAACATTGACCTCCCCAGATCCTTCTCCACCATTGACCCCCCCAGATCCTTCTCCACCATTGACCCCCCCAGATCCTTCTCCACAATGGACCCCCCCAAATCCTTGTCCATTATTGACCCTCCCAGATCCTTCTATACCATTGACCCTCCCAGATCCTTCTCCACTATTGTCCCTCCCTAGATCCTTCTCCACCATTGACCCCCCAGATCCTTCTCCACCATTGACCCCCCCAGATCCTTCTCCACCATTGACCCTCCCAGATCCTTCTCCACCATTGACCCTCCCAGATCCTTCTCCACCATTGACCCCCCAGATCCTTCTCCACCATTGACCCCCCCAGATCCTTCTCCCCTTCTCCAACATTGACCTCCCCAGATCCTTCTCCACCATTGACCCCCCCAGATCCTTCTCTCCTTCTCCAACATTGACCTCCCCAGATCCTTCTCCACAATTGACCCCCCCAGATCCTTCTCCACCATTGACCCCCCCCCCAGATCCTTCTCCACAATGGACCCCCCCAAATCCTTGTCCACCATTGACCCTCCCAGATCCTTCTATACCATTGACCCTCCCAGATCCTTCTCCACCATTGTCCCTCCCTAGATCCTTCTCCACCATTGACCCTCCCAGATCATTCTCCACCATTGACCCCGCAGATCCTTCTCCACCATTGACCCCCCAAGATCCTTCACCATTGATCCTCCCAGATCCTTCTCCACCGTTGACCCCCCAAGATCCTTCTCCACCATTGATCCTCCCAGATCCTTCTCCACCATTGACTCCCACAGATCCTTCTCCACCATTGACTCCCACAGATCCTTCTCCACCACTGACCCCCCTGTTTTACCCCCCTAGTATGTATGATGCATATTCTTAGCCCCTAAGTGCAGAACCTTACATTTATCAACACAAAACCTCATTGGCCCCATAGTCCCCTAATTACACAGAGCATTGAGGTCGGCTTGTAAGTTGGGGACATCCTGTAAGGACGTTATTCCCCGGCACAGCTTGGTGTCATCTGCAAAGACTGAAATGGGATTTATAATCCCAAACACAGGGGCGGATTGACCATTTGTAAACTTGGGCACTGCCTGAGGGCCCGGGGTCAGTAGGGGGCCCCATGAGATGCCCCTGGTACCTTTCATAGGCTTTTTTGGGTGTGGTTTGAGTATGGGCGAGGACACAGGGGCCCCATGATCCCCTATTGCTTGGGGGCCCCATGAGTTGTCAGTCCGCCCCTGCCCAGACCCGATATCATTCATAAATATAATAAAAAGCTTTCCGAGTCACCGACACATTACAATGGCGCCGAGCACGGGTTCTGGCTTCACTTGCTGCATGCTTGCCCCAGGCCAGCGGCTCAGAAAGTTTTAAAGCCGCGGACAGGCAGCAAGGCAAGTTTTGCCTGAAAGCAGATAAAACGCCATTGGCAGTCGACATTTCTTGGATAATGTCAAAACAATTTAGTCACTGAAGAAAGGCGAAAGCATCTCCGACTTTGAAACGACTTTCCAAAAGACTTCTGTATTGCAGTTCTTCGCTGCCTTCAGTTTTGACAATTAAACATAAAGCATTTGATGAGCAATTTATGAAGGATCAAGAGGGGGAAAAAAAACAAAAAAAATCTGCATTGTTCTTTCTTCCTCCCACGCAGAACGCATCACCAGATCGATCCGCTCCGGCTTGGCACCCTTTTGTGAAATTGCGTTCATTATGTTATTATTTTGCATTTCTGAAAGGTTATTATTCAAATGTAGCAACATTATTATTATTATTATTATTTTTTTTTTTTTGTGTGTGTTTCTACAAGTTGTGCGCCGTTACCATCGGAGGGGCCGATGCCGTTTCACCGTAAATGACTCGAGCTTGAAAATATACGAACGCACCAATTAAACAAGAGCACCTCGTAATCATTAAGATCGAGTTTTTGAAAACACATCCATCATGCAGCCTAGATTGGCATTCATGTGTTGTCATTTCCCACAATGAGTCTAAAAGGTCAAGACACTTAACTAAAATAAAGAAAACAATAAGATTTCAAATACTTTACTGGGGGTGTGCGGAACAATTCTCCCAGTATGTTAAAAAAGAAAAAAAAAAAAATCGGAATATTAGAACATAATTAGTCAATAAATTTCAAAAGAAAATAATAAAAAAAAGTAAAGTAAAATAAATAACATAAAAAAATAAAAAAAACATTTAAAAAAAAAGTATTTATTGAAATAGTATTAAAAGTCAATGGGCCACCTTGTTAAAGAAAAAAAAAATCTGAATATTAGAACATAACTAGTCAATTAATTTCAAAAGAAAATAATAAAAAAAAGTAAAGTAAAATAAATAACATAAAAAAATAAAAAAAACATTTTAAAAAAAAAGTATTTATTGAAATAGTATTAAAAGTCAATGGGCCACCTTGTTAAAGAAAAAAAAGAAAATCTGAATATTAGAACATAATTAGTCAATTAATTTCAAAAGAAAATAATAAAAAAAGTAAAGTAAAATAAATAACAAAAAAATAAAAAAACATTTAAAAAAAAAGTATTTATTGAAAGAGTATTAAAAGTCAATGGGCCACCTTGTTAAAGAAAAAAAAAATCTGAATATTAGAACATAATTAGTCAATTAATTTCAAAAGAAAATAATTAAAAAAAAGTAAAGTAAAATAAATAACATAAAAAAATAAAAAAACATTTAAAAAAAAAGTATTTATTGAAATAGTATTAAAAGTCAATGGGCCACCTTGTTAAAAAAAAAAAAAAAAAAATCTGAATATTAGAACATAATTAGTCAATTAATTTCAAAGGAAAATAATAAAAAAAAAAGTAAAGTAAAATAAATAACATAAAAAAATAAAAAAACATTTAAAAAAAGAGTATTTATTGAAATAGTATTAAAAGTCAATGGGCCGCCCTGTTAAAGGAAAAAAATATTTAAAAGACTCGCCCAGTTTCAAATACTGTACTTGGGGTGTGCGGAACAATTCTCCCAGTATGTAAAAAAAAAAAAAAAAATCTGAATATTAGAACATAGTCAAATAATTTCAAAGGAAAATAAAAAAAAAAAGTAAAGTAAAATAAATAACATAAAAAAAATAAAAAAACATTTAAAAAAAGAGTATTTATTGAAATAGTATTAAAAGTCAATGGGCTGCCCTGTTAAAGGAAAAAATATTTAAAAGACTCGCCCAGTTTCAAATACTGTACTTGGGGTGTGCGGAACAATTCTCCCAGTATGTTAAAAAAAAAAGAAGATCTGAATATTAGAACATAATTAGTCAATTAATTTCAAAAGAAAATAATAAAAAAAAGTAAAGTAAAATAAATAACATAAAAAAATAAAAAAAACATTTAAAAAAAAAGTATTTATTGAAATAGTATTAAAAGTCAATGGGCCACCTTGTTAAAGAAAAAAAAAATCTGAATATTAGAACATAATTAGTCAATTAATTTCAAAAGAAAATAATTAAAAAAAAGTAAAGTAAAATAAATAACATAAAAAAATAAAAAAACATTTAAAAAAAAAGTATTTATTGAAATAGTATTAAAAGTCAATGGGCCACCTTGTTAAAAAAAAAAAAAAAAAAAAAATCTGAATATTAGAACATAATTAGTCAATTAATTTCAAAGGAAAATAATAAAAAAAAAGTAAAGTAAAATAAATAACATAAAAAAATAAAAAAACATTTAAAAAAAGAGTATTTATTGAAATAGTATTAAAAGTCAATGGGCCGCCCTGTTAAAGGAAAAAATATTTAAAAGACTCGCCCAGTTTCAAATACTGTACTTGGGGTGTGCGGAACAATTCTCCCAGTATGTTAAAAAAAAAAGAAGATCTGAATATTAGAACATAATTAGTCAATTAATTTCAAAAGAAAATAATTAAAAAAAAGTAAAGTAAAATAAATAACATAAAAAAATAAAAAAACATTTAAAAAAAAAGTATTTATTGAAATAGTATTAAAAGTCAATGGGCCACCTTGTTAAAAAAAAAAAAAATCTGAATATTAGAACATAATTAGTCAATTAATTTCAAAGGAAAATAATAAAAAAAAAAGTAAAGTAAAATAAATAACATAAAAAAATAAAAAAAACATTTAAAAAAAGAGTATTTATTGAAATAGTATTAAAAGTCAATTGGCCGCCCTGTTAAAGGAAAAAATATTTAAAAGACTCGCCCAGTTTCAAATACTGTACTTGGGGTGTGCGGAACAATTCTCCCAGTATGTAAAAAAAAAAAAAAAATTCTGAATATTAGAACATAGTCAAATAATTTCAAAGGAAAATAAAAAAAAAAGTAAAGTAAAATAAATAACATAAAAAAACATTTAAAAAAAGAGTATTTATTGAAATAGTATTAAAAGTCAATGGGCTGCCCTGTTAAAGGAAAAAATATTTAAAAGACTCGCCCAGTTTCAAATACTGTACTTGGGGTGTGCGGAACAATTCTCCCAGTATGTTAAAAAAAAAAGAAGATCTGAATATTAGAACATAATTAGTCAATTAATTTCAAAAGAAAATAATAAAAAAAAGTAAAGTAAAATAAATAACATAAAAAAATAAAAAAAACATTTAAAAAAAAAGTATTTATTGAAATAGTATTAAAAGTCAATGGGCCACCTTGTTAAAGAAAAAAAAGAAAATCTGAATATTAGAACATAATTAGTCAATTAGTTTCAAAAGAAAATAATAAAAAAAAGTAAAGTAAAATAAATAACATAAAAAAAAAAAACATTTAAAAAAAAAGTATTTATTGAAATAGTATTAAAAGTCAATGGGCCACCTTGTTAAAGAAAAAAAAATCTGAATATTAGAACATAATTAGTCAATAAATTTCAAAAGAAAATAATAAAAAAAAGTAAAGTAAAATAAATAACAAAAAATAAAAAAATACAAAAAAAAATATTTATTGAAATAGTATTAAAAGTCAATGGGCCACCCCGTTAAAGAAAAAAAATACTTAAAAGACTCGCCCAGTTACATTTGTTTGTGATTAATTATGAAGGAAAATTAATAAAGCTTGGGGCATCTCCAAACAACAATTTTACAGCAAAAAAAAAAAAAAAAATAGTTATAGAAATAGTATTAAAATCCAATAGGCCACCCTGTTAAAAAAAATATTTAAAATACCTGCCCAGTTACGTTTGTTTGTGGTTAATTAATCTGAATATTAGAACATAATTAGTCAATTAATTTCAAAAGAAAATAATAAAAAAAAATAAAGTAAAATAAATAACATAAAAAAATAAAAAAACATAAAAAAAAAAAGTATTTATTGAAATAGTATTAAAAGTCAATGGGCCACCTTGTTAAAGAAAAAAAATACTTAAAAGACTCGCCCAGTTACGTTTGTTTGTGGTTAATTATGAAGGAAAATTAATAAAGCTTGGGGCATCTCCAAACATAAATTTTACAGCAAAAATTAAAAAAAAAAATAGTTATAGAAATAGTATTAAAATCCAATAGGCCACCCTGTTAAAAAAAAATATTTAAAAGACCCGCCCAGTTACGTTTGTTGTGGTTAATTATGAAGAAAAATTAATAAAGCTTGGGCAGGGGCGGACTGACAACTCATGTGGTCCCCGGGCAATAGGGGATCATGGGGCCCCTGTGTCCTTGCCCAAACTCAAAAAAGCCTATGAAAAAGGTACCAGGGGCATCTCATGGGGCCCCCTACTGACTCTGGGCCCTCAGGCAGTGCCCGAGTTTCCAAATGCTGAGTCCGCCCCTGGTTTTATCTGATCAAAACTCTTTATAAAGTGCACTTTAAAGGCATAAAGGGACATGATTAAAAAAAATGCGTGAATGCATTGAAAACCAATTAATCCGTTCCGGAGGTCAGAATAAACACATTGAAAACCAATTAATCTGTTCCGCAGGTCAGAAAAAAGTAAAAAAAAAGTCTTATCTGTTCAAAACTCTTTATAAAGTGCACTTTAATGGCATAAATACTGTACAGGGACATGATTAAGAATTTATTCGTAATTTCATTAAAAACCAATTTATCCGTTCCGGAGGTCAGAAAAAAGTCAGAAAAAAAGTTTTATCCAGGGGTGGACTGACAACTCATGGGGCCCTGGGCAATATGGAATCATGGGGCCCCTATGTCCTTGCCCAAACTCAAAAAAACCTATGAAAAAGGTACCAGGGGCATCTCATGGGGCCCTCTACTGACCCTGGGCCCTCAGGCAGTGCCCGAGTTTCTAAATGGTCAGTCCGCCCCTGGTTTTATCTGATCAAAACTCTTTATAAAGTGCACTTTAAAGGCATAAAGGGACATGATTAAAAAAAATGTGTGAATGCATTGAAAACCAATTAATCCGTTCCGGAGGTCAGAAAAAACGCATTGAAAATCAATTAATCCGTTCCGGAGGTCAGAGAAAAGTAAATATCTGTTCAAAACTCTTTATAAAGTGCACTTTAAAGGCATAAATACTGTACAGGGACATGATTAAAAATTAATTCGTAAATGCACTGAAAACCAATTAATCCGTTGAAAAAAAGTCAAAATGTCATGGGGCCCCCTACTGACCCCAGGCCCTCAGGCAGTGCCCGAGTTTCCAAATGGTGAGTCCGCCCCTGGTTTTATCTGTTCAAAACTCTTTATAAAGTGCACTTTAAAGGCATATAGGGACTTGATTAAAAAAAATTGTAAATGCATTGAAAACCAATTAATCCGTTCCGGAGGTCAGAAAAAAGTAAAAAAAAGTCTTAACTGTTCAAAACTCTGTATAAAGTGCACTTTAAAGGCATCAATACTGTACAAGGACATGATAAAAAAAAAATTTGCAAATGCATTGAAAACCAATTAATCCGTTCGCATTGCGAAAAAAATTCGTAAACAAAGCATTATTTTAAATGGATTTTCATTCGTAAACCGAAAATTACGTTCACCGAGGCGTTCATCAACCGTGGTACGCCTGTACCTGTAATAAAAATTTAAAAATAAAAAATAAATAAATGGCTTACTGAATGACCGTGCAACAAATAGTACCGGAAAGCAGCGCCCACGACATACCCGAGCAGCACATCCAATTTAATGGGGGAGACAGAAACCAAGCACCATCTTCAAAATGCCAAAGCGGCACGGAGCCGTCGGTGCCGTGCGTTGCTATGGAAACGGAAATTGACAGTCTCCAGGGACCGATCATCAGAAAAAAAAAAAAAAAATCTTGGAAAGTGACAGACCGTTCCCATCACACCTCTAACATACAGAATAGAAAAGAGGGAGTGCCAATGTCGCCATCTCGCCGCGTGTTTTCAAAGCTCGGAGCCGCAATGTTAACACCTCCTCAATTTCCAAATATAAATTCCAAGGAGGTGCGAAGATGAAAGTCCTGACATCTCCTCCTCGCACGCCGCGGTTCTTCCATGCTGGCAGGCAGCCGGATAATTAGCCGCTGATAATGTGTCATTTGAGGGCATTACGGGACGGAATCGTAGACTTCCGACTGGGTTCCTCTCACACCTCCTCCCCATTGGAGGAACCACTGCTTGGAAGAGCGTGAGGTTGATGTTTTGACCCCCAAAAATGTTAACTTTGAATTTTTCCATTTCTGTAATTATATTTAACATTTTCAGTTTATTTAGTCTTTCCTGTTTATCCATTAAAGCGGTTGTAAAGGTTCAATGTATGAAGGTAAAAAAACGTCTCTGTGCAGCATCCCCGCCTAAGCCCCCTCCCGATCCAGCGATGGGCACTGGAGTCTCGGCTATCCTGGGACTCCCTCTTCTCAGCCAATGAGAAGCCATTGGCTCCCACTGCTGTCCATCACAGCCAGTGAACCAATGAGAAGAGAGAGGGGTCGGGGCCAAACCCGTTCACATATGGAGCAGCGGGTGCCGCTAGAGCAAACTGCAAGGAGAGCCTGCGGAGGACCCGACAAGAGGGAAAGGCCAGGAGAATCTGCAGGGGACCCGCCAAGAGGGAGAGGCCAGGAGAATCTGCAGGGGACCCGCCAAGAGGCAGAGGCCAGGAGAGCCTGCGGGGGACCCGCCAAGAGGGAGAGGCCAGGAGAGCCTGTGGGGGACCCGACAAGAGGGAAAGGCCAGGAGAATCTGCAGGGGACCCGCCAAGAGGGAGAGGCCAGGAGAATCTGCAGGGGACCCGCCAAGAGGGAGAAGCCAGGAGAGCCTGCGGGGGACCCGCCAAGAGGGAGAGGCCAGGAGAGCCTGCGGGGGACCCGACAAGAGGGAGGGGACAGGAGAGTCTGCAGGGGACCCGCCAAGAGGGAGAGGCCAGGAGAGCCTGCGGGGGACCCGACAAGAGGGAGAGGCCAGGAGAGCCTGCGAGGAACCCGACAAGAGGGAGAGGCCAGGAGAGCCTGCGGGGGACCCGACAAGAGGGAGAGGCCAGGAGAGCCTGTGGGGGACCCACAAAGAGGGAGGGGCAAGGAGAGCCTGCAGGGGACCCGACAAGCAGGAGAGGCCAGGAGAGGAGAGGAGAGGTCTGCACACTACTTACTTCTGACCCCTGCACTCTGTGTATTACTTACTTCTGACCCCTGCGCTGTGTGTTACATACTCCTGCCCCCTGCTGTCTTCACAATACTTACTTCCTACCCCTGCACTCTGTGTATTGCTTACTCCTGCTCCCTGATGTCTGCACAATACTTATGACCCCTGCACTCTGTGTATTACTTACGTCTAACACCTATGCTCTGTGTGTTACTTACTCCTGCTCCCCGCTGTCTGCACAACACTTACTTCTGACCCCTGCACTCTGTGAATTACTTACTTCCTACCAATGCATTCTGTGTATTACTTACTCCTGTTCCCTGCTGTCTGCACAATATTTACTTATGACCCCTGCGCTCTGTGTGTTACTTACTCCTGCTCCCTGCTGTCTGCATACTACTTACTTCTGACCCCTGCACTCTGTGAACTACTTACTTCTGACCCCTGTGCTCTGTGTTACTTACTCCTGCTCCCTGCTGTCTGCACAATACTTGCTTCTGACCCCTGCACTCTGTGAATTACTTACTTCCTACTCCTACACTCTGTGTATTACTTACTCCTGCTCCCTGCTGTCTGCACAATACTTACTTCTGGCCCCTGCACTCTGTGTGTTGCTTACTTCTGACCCCTGCGCTCTGTGTGTTACTTACTCCTGCTCCCTGCTGTCTGCACAATACTTACTCCTGATCCCTGCACTCTGTGAATTACGTACTTTTGACCACTGCACTCTGTGTATTACTTACTCCTGCTCCCTGCATAATGATTACTCCTGCTCCCTGCACAATACTTACTTCTGACCCCTGCAATCTGCGTATTACTTCTGACCCCTGCCCTCTGCGTATTACGTCTGACCCCTGCCCTCTGCGTATTACTTCTGACCCCTGCCCTCTGTGCATTGCTTACTCCTGCTCCCCGTTGTCTGCCTTTAGAATGACTTTAATGCAGAATTTTTTTTAGGCAGCAGTTCTGTAAATCCAGCTTTTGACCCAGAAAACAGAGACGTTTTTACTTTGTAAAATGAGTTTTGATATTTTGTTACGCAGAGTTTGCAAAACTTTTGAAAGAAAAAACAAAAGTATATCTCTAAAGTTCTATTCACACATCTCCAGCGTGGGCAGCAATAAAAAACAAGGCGTCCTGGAGGCCCTTCAACTCATTAAACAGACGATCCATTTCCAGAGAGCTAATCGCCGGGTAATGAGGGTCGATCTAATGATAATTGCACATCAAAGTCCAATTCAATTGCTTTTTCATTTTTGTGGACATAAAATTTTAAATACAATAAACAGCCATAAAGGAGAACTATAATTGCTGATTGTGGCTGGAGATAGGAGGAGGTTCAGCGCAAAGCGGAAAATAAATACAAAGTCGGGGAAGTTTGTTGGAACTTTCACTCGCCGTCAGTGATTGGCTGCTTTCTGTGCAGATGGGGTTCTGTAGCCCGGAGGGGCTTTTCTCACGCGATTCTCTGGAGGCCCGCTGTCCTGGGGGGGGCTTGGAATGGATATAAGGAGTCAGATGCAATGATTGCAGCAACTTCTCCGCTCTCATATTAGGATGCAGCTCCTGTTTTATGCCCAAACTCTATTCTGATGCAAAATGAGGCCATCAAAAAAAAAAAATAGCTGTTGGCAATGAATCCTGGGCATAGACAACCTATTCAAATTCTCTGACCAATGTGACAAAGGATTAGAGGGAAACCTCAGGCCAGGAAATAATGAAAAAGTATCGCCGGTATAGGATGGATTCAGGTTGACTGGTTTGATTCACACTGAAAGAACATGCAATCTGCATCCCAACGTAGTCCATAGGGCGCCCCTGCTGGAGCCAGACCTCTATTGCGGCTAGGGTGGTCCCAGAATGGACAGCCAGAAAGACACTGAGGCAGCTCTTCATAGAGTCTGGACAAGCTCTGATGAAGGAGCTTTCTATTCACACTCCGAAACGCGTTACTGCCCCCATCTTACATCACTTCCGGCATATGCGGCCAGAGTATAGTCCATAGGGCGCCCCTGCTGGAACCAGACCTCTGTTGCAGCTAGGGTAGTCCCAGAATGGACAGCCAGAAAGACACTGAGGCAGCTCTTCATAGAGTTCAGACGAGCTCTGATGAAGGAGCTTTCTGTGCACGGTCTGAAACGCATTACCGCCCACATCTTACATCACTTCCGGTGTATGCGGCCAGAGTATAGTCCATAGGGCGCCCCTGCTGGAACCAGACCTCTATTGCAGCTAGGGTGGTCCCAGAATGGACAGCCAGAAAGACACTGAGGCAGCTCTTCATAGAGCTTGGATGAGTTTTGATGAAGGAGCTTTCTATTCACACTCCGAAACGCGTTACTGCCCCCATCTTACATCACTTCCGGCATATGCGGCCAGAGTATAGTCCATAGGGCGCCCCTGCTGGAACCAGACCTCTATTGCGGCTAGGGTAGTCCCAGAATGGACAGTCAGAAAGACACTGAGGTAGCTCTTCATAGAGTTCAGACGAGCTCTGATGAAGGAGCTTTCTGTGCACGGTCTGAAACGCATTACCGCCCACATCTTACATCCCTTCCGGTGTATGCGTCCAGAGTATAGTCCATAGGGCGCCCCTGCTGGAACCAGACCTCTATTGCAGCTAGGGTGGTCCCAGAATGGACAGCCAGAAAGACACTGAGGCAGCTCTTCATAGAGCTTGGATGAGTTCTGATGAAGGAGCTTTCTATTCACACTCCGAAATGCATTACTGCCCCCATCTTACATCACTTCTGGCATATGCGTCCAGAGTATAGTCCATAGGGCACCTCTGCTGGAACCAGACCTCTATTGCGGCTAGGGTAGTCCCAGAATGGACAGTCAGAAAGACACTGAGGTAGCTCTTCATAGAGTTCAGACGAGCTCTGATGAAGGAGCTTTCTGTGCACGGTCTGAAACGCATTACCGCCCACATCTTACATCACTTCCGGTGTATGCGGCCAGAGTATAGTCCATAGGGCGCCCCTGCTGGAACCAGACCTCTATTGCAGCTAGGGTGGTCCCAGAATGGACAGCCAGAAAGACACTGAGGCAGCTCTTCATAGAGCTTGGATGAGTTCTGATGAAGGAGCTTTCTATTCACACTCTGAAATGTGTTACCGCCCCCATCTTACATCACTTCCGGCATATGCGTCCAGAGTATAGTCCATAGAGCCCCCCTGCTGGAACCAGACCTCTATTGCAGCTAGGGTAGTCCCAGAATGGACAGCCAGAAAGACTCCGAGGCAGCTCTTCATAGAGTTCGGACGAGCTCTGTTGAAGGAGCTTTCTGTGCACGGTCCGAAACGCGTTACCGCCCCATCTTACATCACTTCCGATGTATACGTCCAGAGTATAGTCCATAGGGCGCCCCTGCTGGAACCAGACCTCTATTTCAGGTAGGGTGGTCCCAGAATGGACATCAGGGAATGGGAAGCCAGAAAGACTCCGAGGCAGCTCTTCATAGAGTTCGGACGAGCTCTGATGAAGGAGCTTTCTATGCACGCTCCGAAACGTGTTACCGCCCTCATCCCACATCAGTGCCGGCGTATGCATCCAGAGTATAGTGCATCAGTCACTTTACAATCACTTTAAGTCAAGGGGAAGTCAACACCTTTCATACTAGTATTGTTGTTCAGTGACTTAGTACTGAATGCTCTGAATCATTAGGAATTCCAGGCAATCAGCATTTTCAGGAGAGAGGTCAGCAGTGCGGGGCTATACTCCCGCAGCACAGGATTCATTTCAATAGGCAGACTAGTATTTTTTTTAGCTTTCCTGATTTATGATAATTTCATTCACTGTTTCCATTTTCTTGTATTCATTTAAATATCTGCTGTGTTTATTCATGCATGGTAAATTTTCTTTAATCTGCTCCAACAAGACAAGGCAGCGATTTGAATATCTTTATATTTCTCATATTCTGGATCATCTGAATCTTTAGGGCTTAAAGTCGACCTGAACTCAAAAAGTAAAGCTTTACGACATTAAAGGGAACAACTAAAACTTGTGATTGTGCCTCAGCAGGACTTCTTTTTCTTGAATTCCTCCTTAAAGATAGAATTGTGCTTCCCGTGACTTGTGCCTCATAGCTATATATACTATATTGCCCCAAGTATTGGTCAGCCGGCCTTTCCACACACATGACCTTTAATGGCCTCCCAGTCTTAGTCCGTAGGGTTCAATATTGAGTTGACCCCGCCCTTTCCACGCACATGACCTTTAATGGCCCCCAGTCTTAGTCCGTAGGGTTCAATATTGAGTTGACCCCACCTTTCCATGCACATGACCTTTAATGGCCCCCAGTCTTAGTCCGTAGGGTTCAGTATTGGTCGGCCTGCCTTTCCACGCACATGACCTTTAATGGCCTCCCAGTCTTAGTCCGTAGGGTTCAGTATTGGTCGGCCTGCCTTTCCACGCACATGACCTTTAATGGCCTCCCAGTCTTAGTCCGTAGGGTTCAATATTGGTCAGCTGGCCTTTCCACGCACATGACCTTTAATGGCCCCCCAGTCTTAGTCCGTAGGGTTCAATATTGAGTTGGCCCCGCCCTTTGCAGCTATAACAGCTTCAACTCTTCTGGGAAGGCCGTCCACAAGGTTTAGGAGGGTGTCTATGGGAAGGTTGGACCATTCTTCCAGAAGCACATTTGTCAGGTCAGGCACTGATGTTGGGGGAGGAGGCCTGGCTCACAGTCTCTGCTCTAATTCATCCCAAAGGTGTTCTATGGGGTTGAGGTCAGGACTCTGTGCAGGCCAGTCAAGTTCCTCCACTGCAAACTGGCTCCTCCATTTCTTTATGGACCTTGCTTTGTGCACTGGGGGGCAGTCATGTTGGAACAGGAAGGGGCCATCCCCAAACTCTTCCCACAAAGTTGGGAGCATGAAATTGTCCAGAATGTCGCCTTAAGAGTTCCCTGCACTGGAACTAGGGGGCCAAGCCCAACCCTTGAAAAACAACCCCACACCATAATCACCCCTCCACCAAACTTTACACTTGGCACAATGCAGTCAGGCAAGTACGATTGTGCAATACTCACAGACTAACTCGACTCTTATGAAGTCCTTTACCCCGAGGACTTCCAGAAAGACCCCGGAGTTGCTGGTGGTTTTGAAGAAGAACACAATATCGGTGCTGAATTCCACATGGGGTGCTGGGAAGTACAGGTAGGAGGCCAGGGTGGTGAACGATGCAGAGTTCCAAAAATTTCCTGCAAGGCAAACAAAGCAATTTTTGCACCGGTCCAGAGGGCGGGTCTCCCCTGTAGGGGCACCAATGGCAACTCGGACTTTACAGGGAATTCTTTTCCTTCACTACCTCAATGTGGCAGCTGGTAGGTACGTCCCTGACTGCTATAGATACATACTGCATAATCAACAGGCAATGGGCTTTCAGGGGGAAGTGATTTGGGGGCTATAAAGCCACCTGACAACTTCTACAGGTTGTGAAAGGTATACCCATAAATACAAGGTGCAGCAATACAATACGAGTGCAAGGTCTCACAGTTAATGACCTTTCCAAGCAGCCACAGCCTGAGTAGAAAAGCTTACCTCCTGCCAGCAGGCTGGAGAGCAGGACCCTTACTCACTGTGTGGAAGCAGTGGTCTCTCTACAGATGTACGACATGTGCGCTAATGAGTTAGACCTGTAGCTCAGCAAACAGCAGAGAAGGACCCTTTCTCACTGTCTGTAGGTTACAGAGAAGGACCCTTGCTCACTGTATGGAAGCAGTGGTCTCTCTGCAAAGGTCCAACACATGCCCTAATGAATCAGCAGGTTGCACAGAAGGACCCTCGCTCACTATGTTGAAGCAATGGTCTCTCTACCGTGGTCTAATGCGTGCGCTAATGAGTCAGACCTATAGCTCAGAAAACAGCAGTGAAGGACCCTTTCTCACTATGTGGAAGCAGTGGTCTCTCTACAGAGATCCGACACATGACCTATTGAGTCAGCAGGTTGTAGAGAAGGACCCTTGCTTGCTTAGTTGAAGCAGTGGTCTCTCTCCTTCGGTCTGATACGTGTGCTAATGAGTCAGACCTGTACCTCAGCAAACAGCAGATAATGACCCTTTCTCATCGTGTGGAAGCAGTGGT